>NC_136772.1:1281789-1305806 GCF_947034865.1 Barbatula barbatula
AATTCAATCCAGATCAAATAAAACTATAAAATCATCAAAGAATGTTTCTGATCAAAGGACATTTAACTCCATCCTGCTCTTCTCAATGAGATTAAATGGAGAGCAAATGGAAACATGCTTAAGTCTCATCTGCGTCTCAGACATTTCTCCGGAGAAAAAGAGTCAGAAATCGGACAAATGTCATTAGAATTTGAGAAGAGACGTCAGAACGAGAATTAGTCAATATTATTAAAAAGCATTCAAACATTTCTCATCACATTTACTCAAATCCAGATGATTTGACCTCCACAATCTCCATTCAGTTTACACCTCCAGACTCTTCATGCGTTTCAACATTTACACTCTCATTTGTTTCTGTTCTACTTTAGTGAGACTTATGGCTGGAATACACTACAAGACTTTCAAAATCTGAACTAGACATAATACACTTGCAGACTTTTGAAAGTTTCAGATAGAAACACACTAACTGATAAAGTTCAGACTGAAAATCTGGGCAAAAATGTTGTAGTGTATTTAAGCCTTAAGGCCATTGCACATTGAGTCAGAAATGTCCGTGCGTTAAAAAATAAATACGATTGTCAATCGCATTTACACACTGCCTCCGATATTTTCGTCTGTCATAAAAAAATTCCGACCGGGTTTGATCTGCGTTTTTTGCATCCGATTCAGAGACGCCGTACAAATGAGCGCCAAATACAAAAAAGACACATACGAACATTTCGGACTGTATGTGCAAAGACCTTTAGGTTGAATGAAACGCGACTAAAAAGTTGTGAATGGAGAAACAAGTTTTGAGCTTTAAATATTGATGTACACAAATATCAGTAACAGGCAAAATGTGACACAATCACACAATATATTAGTTATAATCACAAACGTCTTACTGTAGTTGCCTAGGAATGAGTTCTGCTCACAATGATGACAACCTGACGCAGGTACAGATCAGTCAAAGCTCCATTCAGCAAAATGAAGACACTGAAAAGAAAATGCACACGATATAAATTAAAGTGCGCATTGTTCTATCAAGCACACCGTCTGCCTGGACGTTTTCCCACAATGCTTGAAAGCTAACGCTGCTATAATCATCTATGTGATTAAAATAAGGCTTTGATTGCATCCGGCAGGTTTCTCTCTGACCTGCGAGAGGAGAAATCGTCTGGGGAGAGTTAATAGGATCTAAAGACCAGGGAAAATTTTGTGAGTCTGAACTACGTTCCCTCATTATCGGGCCACGCTCGCGTGGAGAATGTTAAGCAGGCCGCTCGACACCGTAGGCTGGAACGACAACTCATCAAAGAGAATATTTCAGATAGGAGCGCAGAATGAACCTGGCGACGTCAAACGTCATTATCATTATTAAGATACTTCAGTGAGATCTTGAAAGAGAGAAATGTTCAGGTTTCGCTGTCGAAGGAATGGAAGATTTACTCCAAGGGCGTAGCCAGCGGTGAATCCGTTCTGTTGTAATTCAACTGTCACATGCTATTTGTCTTCTGAATCTTTTCTCCGTGGATTGTTTGTGCGGCCAGAAAGACTCGGGTTGTTCTTCAACTACGGCCACTGTTATGTTATGAGTTGTTTTTCATTTATAGAGTTTTCTATATGTAGGTGATATTGAAATGGTCTTGGAAACGCTTTACCGTAATCTTCATCTTTAGTTTTTGAACTTTTTCTTTTTCATCCATCCACCCATTCTTTCATTTGTGTATTTATTGAGTGCTGATAAAGCTCTTACAAACAAATAAAAAACTTAAAAAGAAACAAAGATTATTGTAGAGATTGTATTGCTTTGTTCCAGACCCAATCTTTAATCTATGAACTATGAAATAGATTTGTTGAAATTTGGCATTGACAGAAACAATTATCCACCTTGACAATGTGGCGTATTTGAAAGCGCTCCCTCAATTTCACCCACAACACATGAATGGAAACATTTATGCTCGGACATTGACCTTCATGCAGAATATCATACTGTAAAGACATAACTGTCCATCTCTTTCAGATTTAGCACAAAAAATGTACACAAAGATCAATACAATTTTCTACAATGCAATCAAATATTGCAAAGTTACTCCATGCACATCCTCTTATTTTGAAAAATTCTGCTACATTAAATAATATTCTGTCAAATGTAACAAATACTTCAAAGTTATTTGTGTTACATGCATTTGATATGATCATTATTAATATGTCTTGTAATATTGTACAAAACCGTATATCATGTCCAGAGAGAGAAGATACTGTTCACAGAAGAATGTGTATTTTGTGCTGAGGTACATTATAACACGTTTTGGAAACACTTTGACACAGCAGATGCTCGGCCAGTGCTCTCGCTGAGTCATGTTAAGGGATTTGCACTATATAAATAATACATTCATGTATTGACAATGAATCCAGGAACATGGACTGTGACTCAGCTAACAACATGTAGTTGACGGCAGAGGAAGGACTTTCAAGACTTTCAATATTGGGATGAATGTTCTGGCTAAATTCACCAATTCAATGACAATGTCATGATTCCGCCATCATGTCATGTTTATTCTTGGTCTTGCAGCGGAGTCATGGCATAGCCTTAGGTTTTGTGTGAGAAAGACATGGCTTTGTTTTGATTCTAACTTGACATGTGCTTTCTCGTGTCTCGTCAGTGTTTCCCGCCCTTTTGTCTCGTTAACCTTCCCTGAGTGTTTCAGTACCCACACCTGCCCATTGTTATCTCCTGTGTTTGTTCCCCTATAAAACATCCTCGTGTTCATTGTCCTGTGCTTGTTCATTGTACCTTTACCTGTACCTTGTATGCGGCCCTCGTCTGTAAACCCTTGTATTGATTACCCTTGCATCCTGTCACTAGTTCTGGTCTTGGTGAGTTTTTGGTGAGTCTAGTCTAGTCTAGTCTAGTCTAGTCTAGTCTAGTCTAGTCTAGTCTAGTCTAGTCTAGTCTAGTCTAGTCTAGTCTAGTCTAGTCTTGTCCTTAGTGTTTGTTTTCTCAGTTTAGTTAGTCCTTGTCCTGATTATTTCTTATCTTGTCTTGTTTTACCCCCTTGTGGGTTTTTGTTTTGTGTTTATTGTATAATAAAATCTCTGTTAACCCCGTCATCCCCGTGTCTGCCTGCACTTGGGTTCTCTCCCTCTGTGATTCATGACAGACAATTTGAAATAATAATACACCATAGTACATATTTACTACAGTAAAGTGTAGTACAATATCAAGAAACTAAAGAGTTTCAGAACTTCAGAATCAAAAAGTTAACCACAATCTGTACAGTTGATCAATTTAATATAGGCTACTTAATACTACAGTATACTGTAGTATACGTCCAAAAAGTGCAGAAATGACTATAATCTACTAGTGTACTGCAATAAATACTTATATACTATGGTTTTCACAATAGCTTATCAATTTACTATAGTTAATACTACAGAATACTGTAATATATTAACAAAACGTGTAGGAATCGCTTCGGTATAATGCACTACAATATACTACAGTTACTATACTTAATACTTAAATACACTTGAGTATTTTGAAAATTGACTAAAGTTAGTATAGACCGTTTCAGCGGCAACAACATGTGGGCCAGACTTTTCCGCAAAGAATCAATAAATTTACGTTTTACCGCAAGTTCTGCCAGGAAGACTCTAATGTTACGTCAGTCATTACCTATACTGTAATATTATCATCCAACTCTTGGTTAAGATCCGTACTTACTCCACATGTGCCGACATTCTCTTCCCAGTCCAGCCCTGGATGAATCCGTCTATAGTATTACACATAAAGTTACTTTTATAATACTAATCCAAATGACTACAACATACAAAAATTGGTGCTTGCAAAAAGAAGCTCGTCGATACAACAAGAATGAAAGACAAAATTGATTAAAAATATGACTGGAGTGATTTTCCAGCCTCTACAAACTGCGAACATAATTTCCAGTATCTTTCAGATCATGAATACCACAAGGAAAGGCATGTAACACAAGAGAAAAATGCGCTGGTGCGTAAGGTTACGTGCATAGGCGGAGTTTGACATTCGAGCCAGGGGGGGCAAAAAAAAAAAATCATTGTAGCAGCTGGGACCTGGGCTATCAATTGGGGAACACAGCACTAACACATATGGACACAACAAACATGCTAAATAAACACATATATTAATTTTTAACCCAAAGAAGAAGAAAAAACAGTATAACAATACAATCATTCTATTAGTAAACAGGTAAGCCACTTGACTTTGCATCGCATCTTCGGACACAATTAGGATCAACGCAATAAAATGCGGACCACTTTTGTTAAAATATTATCTTCAACTAAAACGAAAAGATTTTTAAAGTTTTTCTTTCCTTTTTTCAAAACATTGTGGCAATGAGAGCGATTAAAAAACAAGTTATATTTCGCATTTTGTTGTACTTCATGAAACATGTAAAACATTTTGAGACAAGGGGAAAAAATAAAAAAGACGCCATGTGAGAGGCAACAGTATGCATAGATACAAAACTGCCTTTCTCTTATAAGTGTGACAAGACGGAACATTTTCAACTGACAGTCACACAATAATCCCCACTTTAAATTTTTATATCAGTGGGACCCCCGTCCCCATCCCTCAAAAGACAGCATATTGAAAGCAGTGTTTTGAGTTTAAAGCAGTTATTTGGCAGAGAAATCAAATTTACAGACCTAGACATTGTCCAGACTAGTGCAACAGTAATTTTCGTTTTTTGCGTCCAGCATATGCGTCGATAATAGTCTCAGGTGAGAGCTTGGCCGTAATGTCGCTTTCGATGTGAAGGATCGCAAGAGATGAAAACCTTGAATATCTGTGTCATTTGGAGCTCGACGTTTTAAAAATCTCCTTATGTCCATATTTTTGTCCATAGCTAGCTGAGAATCGCTGGACTTACGTTACTTGTCACATGACCCAGAGCCCTGAATTTTTTTTTACTAAAGGAGTATATGAAATCAGATGTATTACCTACCACCATTTAGTTGTTTTGTTTTATTTAAGATATTTATAATATATAATTTTTTTAAAGAATGCAATTATTTTTTTTGTTGAAACAATGCAATTACCCGTTTCAGCCGCCAGGGGGGGCAATGCTCCCCCTGCCCCCCCGCAAACTCCGCGCATGGTTACGTGTTGTTAAGCAGAAGCGTGTACTACTCTGACAGCGGATCCCTAGTGTTGTTTAACCACAGGTGAGGCGGTGGCAGCATGCAATGCACTTTAATTCATCGGCTGATAGGATGTGTGAGAGAGAGAGAGAGAGAGAGAGAGAGAGAGGGAGGGAAAAGCAAGATAAGAGAGGATGTAATTAAGGTTTCATTGCCTCTTGTTCCCCAGGCCTGCTCTCCACACACAAGATCTAACACACGGCGCTGTGATACGCAGGTAAACAGCCGAGTCACTGCACAAATGCTAAAGGTTACCCAGAAGACGCTGATCTGAGACCAGTCCCGTCTGTTTGAGATTACAATAAAAGAATGCAAATATTAGCATAACTTGCATAACCTCTGCAAACATGAGATCACATTTTAGGGAATGAAATAAACGAGATTACATCATTTAGGATAGAACGTCTTCATTTGGTTATAAAATGTGAAGTAACAGTTATATTGTATTACCTTGCAAACAGTCATAAATTCTGTCCGGCATTTGCATTTTCTAGAAGAATGTGCCCAACGCGAATTTAACTGTGAAAATGTTACGCACACGCTCATGCTTTAATAAAATTAACAAATGCTTCCATCTCAGCAAATATATCATTTCATATTTCATATTAACCGAACATGAAGTCAAAGCCGTGCTCTTTCATTATTTTGGATGCCGTTGTTTAGGATCGTGTCTTCGAGCAGTCAAACGTTCACATTTGCGTTTCTAATGAATCTTTGAAATGGAACGAACACCGTTGTGAATACGCAGCAGATGTCTAATGTCTGTCAGCGTGATGATTGTGTTTGTCTTCACGAGAATTAAAAATGGGTTTAAAAGAAACGTCATTAATTGTGAGACCTTTCGACATCTTCAAACTTCTGTGACAAATGTTTCAGTTAAAGACGCAATCTGACGAATTCAACAACATTCAGTTATTGAGCAAGTAATCTGTGTTGGGAAATATTAAATGGCAACTTGTTTATTGCCCGTCATTTGAAATCAATCTTGATTGCTTGAAATGAGTTTTTGATGTAAAACACGGGAGGAATAGATTCACTGTTCCCTCCAGCATAATCCGAACATTATGACATTAGTTGTCGTAGCGTGATGAAAATAAATAAACACAAACTCAACTACAAAGTGCATTCTTGTCATATTTTCATAACGTGCTTTAATATATTGAACCATAAATTAAAATGTACATATCAGCTTGTTTTTCTTTTTAAAGTTGAACATTGAGAACTGACAAAATACGGCTTCTTAATGACATCCTCCTTCTCCAGGAATCGTTTTAAGGGAAAACAAAACAAACTGAACATTAGCAATGGATTTGAAAAGATGTTTTTTGGTGTTAGTTTGCGTGGAAAACATTTCATCTTACCTAATACTATTACAAAAATCTTTCCACGTGCATCTTTCGGCTACAGTATTATTAAAACCCGAACCCATTTATAAGGTAATATCGTAACGTCTTGATCTTGCTTTCTGCCTTTGGTTTCAGTATTGGCAATCTGCCTCCGACAGTAAAGTAAACTCCAGTGAAGTGTAATGTAAGCAGTTGAGAAGAGATCGGTGGCCGGTGGAGTTTTTGAGAGATTATGTGTGCTGCTTTTAAAGGTATAAACCGGCCAGGCAATTTCAATGCTAATCTAAATTATACAGACTCTGGTGACTCTCAGATAACCCGAGGGCATTTTTGCCAACACGACCGTCGCATAGGAGTCTGATCCCAGTTTAAAAAGAAAATAGTTTTAGACAAAAGAGAAAAATATAAACAAACACGGGCAGCCATGGTTAGAAAACCACATGTTTACCATGGTACATTTTCCTTGGAAGAGAAAACCCCAACTTTGATTTCACTTCCACACGACCTGCGCCATATTTAAAACGTACAACAAATGTGCACAAAAAGCATTTAGAACTCATAACCCCATGATGCTTAGAGATAACAGTGAGGGGTGTTAAAATAAAACGTCACATCATCAGCTCAACGCATCGAACATTCGTCTTCAACTCCAACTCAAAGCAGTTCTACAATATACCGCCGTCTTCATAAATTCCATATTTAACTCAAAGGTTTTCTTCTCTGTCGCTTTATAAAAAAACAATCTTGCGCGGCTCGCCGATTACGATCTTCCACGTTCTCTCCCCGCAGATTTCACTGTGTGCCAGTGTGTACATGAGCATAATGAGAATAGAAGCGATGAGAAACATAACTCTCATAACTCATTAGAAAAATAAATTAAGCTTTCCATTACTTGCCACGAGACTTTAACGACCGCGTTTATGTATTAACACAAAAGATTGAATAAGCAGATGTCATACAAATGTTGTTAAAATGTAAATTAGTTTTCATCCCCTTTGGATTGCGTGTCATTTATTTGCAAGCTTTTCTATACATAAATGTGTCCATTCGAACCCATAGAGCTAACCAGGTGCACCCACGAGCTACTCTGAAGATGAAATACACAGACTGACATCCTGCACCAGTGACAGATCGATAACATGAATGCTGGGAAGGAATTGAGTAAATCACAGGTTCTTTCTAAATTCTGAAAGTGTTTGCATTCCACTCATCAGAAGGTAAACAAACAGCGTTAAATGTACGCGAGGAAACCAGCAGGGCAGAGGACTCAAACCTCTTTTTTTTAATAAAGCTCGACATCTGCTTGTGTTTGTGTGGCCTGTTTGCTTGAGTCTCAGCGGTGAGATTAAAATGATGGGCGACTCCTCAGAGACGTCTGCTCACAGCTGCCGGCGCGCTGAGCGCTTCATCGCCGAGACGCAGACGCCCGCCGCATGCCAGGCACCACGGCTGCTGTGAGACCCAAACGCCCTCCGACCGTACCAAAACTTCTTCTCTGAAAGTCTTCCTCATCACTACCACGGACACACATCTGCACACATAGAAAGCCTCGATCTGCTCTCAGTTTAGTCCCTTTGCTGTCTGCAGCTAATTTAAGAAGAGCGATCGGATGAGACCTCGTCTCTTTCTGTTAGAAATATGAGGTCACAGATAAGCTATTCTCCTCCACCCTTACCAAAAGTAATACAATAATTTATCAAATCTGTCTACTTTCTTCTCATAAATATACTTTGTGTGAGTCAGCTTGTAGAGCAAACAAAGCATGTGTGGATGAAAGCTGATCTTCTTTTTACATAATGACAAGATTTACTTCAAATCTACGTACAAAAGTATATTTCAAGTATATCAAATGTGCTACGAGTATAGTCTACCAGTATACCTATAAGTTTGCTTATATGTCGGTAAAATAGTCCACTTCGTCTGCACTTAAAGGAATAGTTAACCCAAAAATGGTCCCCATTTACTTTTCCCATAGTACGAATAGTCAAGGTCAAGTCAACAGGGACCATTTTTGGTGAACTGTTCCTTTAAAAGTATACTTAAACAAAGACTTTAATAAACTTAAAAGTAGACCATTTCAGTCTCAAGTAGTATCAAAATAGTGCACTTGATGTAGCATGATACTAGCACACTGATATTAGAATAAAGTATACTGTACTGAAGAACGTATACTGTACTTTACTTTTGTATACTTTAGATGAACTTGAAGTATGCTTATTTTTTGTATGGTTATGGTATAGTGTTGCATTATTGTCATTACTTGGTATTCAAATAAAAAGAAAAAGAAAAGAAAATAAAAGTATTAAAATTAGACTCATTCCCCGGCACTATTTTAGTCTAAAATGTCCTCCAAACAACGACTTTTTTAAATGTATATTCTATCTTTTTTATTGGAGCTTCTTTTTATATTAAATGGAAAAAACCTTCTATCATAAGTGCGTAATGTGCACCATAGAGCGTAAACAACGTTCATAATGGTGGCTTTAAAATTGCATCAGTGAGCCTTTACTATACGCTTAATAGAAGCTCTAAATGGAAATGATGGGTTGTGCCATATATGGAGGGTCATATACTGTTTCCGGATCTAAACGCTCAAAAAAATCATATAGGCAAACAACAAGGAATGCTAATATAACTATCGGAAAACCTTGATCCTAACCTTTATCTTCACATGGGCAGTCAGGGATTTATTTTCATAATTTATTCTAATATTGATGTCAGAGAAACCGTGACTGCGGTGTATACTTTGAGTTAATATGTTTCGTTTAAATATGCCATATGAGTAAACAGTGCTCATATACAGCTGTTTAAGCTGTAGCCTCGCTTGAAATGAATAGATGCTTGGACTCGAATTAGTTCAACCCTGTTACTAATATTTCTGTACATGTCAACATACAGTTTATACATTTTTACTGAAATTAATTTTAAATAACGACACTGTAAGGTATTGATGGTTGGATACAGTCAAGGTCAAACATCTGAGCCGGGCCCTGAAATCATGTTAGAAAATAGATTGCCAAGAATATAGTAGCGTCCTTACAACAAAACACTTTATTTGCGATGCAATGTTGTAAAAGAAAAGTAACGTGTCCCTCCATTCATGAGAAGTGCATTTCTTCTGTATGTTTTTTTCCTGAAGGAAGAAAAGAACCGTGTTCTCCTGTGACCTTGATGTAGCCGTGTGCTCTGTGGAATTGTGATGGAGGATGTATTAACGCTCACCTTCTCTGTACGAACATCGCAGCACACAAAAGCCCGGTGGAATTCACTGGCTCTCGGCCACGCAGAGGTCATCAGAGAGACGCGCTGAATCTTACATGACTTTCATACATGCCGCCTTCTTTTCATTAATCACTGCGTAGGGCAGAAACACGCTTCATGCTCGACTCATGGGAGAGAAAAAACACAACGAGATCTCTTTATCTCTGTTGTTTCTCCATAGTAAAAAGAATGAATGTCCACTAGAAAGAAAATCTTAATCGCAATTATTTCTCTAACACTGGGTTCACACCAAACGCGAATGAAGCGTTTTGCGCGAGTAAATTACATACAAAGTCAATGCAAAGATGCGTATAGCGGCGAGCTCGCGTCAATCTCGTCTTTAGCGAAGGTGGAAAATAACGAACTTTTCCCGCGAGTCATAAAGAGCGTGGGACGCGACTTGACCTCTACAATCTACATTCAGTTTACACATCCACTCTTCATGCGTTTCAACGCTTACACTCTCATTTGTTTCTGTTTACATTTTTCATACGATAAAACTAAATAAAATCTTGAATTACCTCCTTTGCTATGAAAGAGCATAAACACATCATCTGTGTTAATGCTGAAGTTGAATCTTAATGTGAACTGGCAAATCTGAGCTCAGTTTGTGACGTTGTTGAGATGTGAAACTAATGGAGACAGATTTCTCTTCTTTATAGTGTTGATATTTACATCGCAGAAGAGAACTGAAACAAAAATATGAGGTCACTATTTCAACATAAATTCCAAGATTTACACTAAATTTGAAATAACTTCAAACTCCAGCAAAGAAAGAAGATCTTCTTCTGCGTGGAGCTGGATTCATAAAACCCACTGAGAGATGACATGAGTTGATGATAGCTGTCTTAAACTGTGTGGTAGGCTTAACTTCTCTTGATGATGGAGTTTGTGTTATTGTTCCACTTAAACGAAATGACATTCCTTATATGAAAGATTGTAAAAACATAGTTCAATATGGTTGTTTTGTCTTTTTTTCTTACTCAATTATCCCTAAAACTCCTAAAAAAATCTCTCTCTCAAGAAGCAAAATTATACAGAATCTACAGTAAGTAAGTGTTGAGATTTTTTGCTTATAACAAGATATATCTTAAGGGGTAAAGGGGTAAAACTAATTGAATTAGATTATGTTTTATATCCCATTGGCGAATAGCTTTTTCTTATTTAAACCAAAACCTCAAAATATTTAATATTTTATGTTTTGGAACCATCAACATTTTATTTTCTGTCATCACTTACAGAAAAACAGACAACAACATTGCACAGCCGCTAATGCGGCATCTATGTGTATTCGTCTATGTGTTTAGATCAAGCCAAGACACCAAGGAACAGCCTATATAGTTTCATGAGTATTGATTATCGTACGTCATAAGTCAAAAAATGATGTCATATTTTCCGAGAGATCCTCAGAAGGCATGTTTTTCACATTCTGTTAGTTTAAGATGCCTTCACGGAGAATCGAGTGTTCTGCTACCTGCTGTCTATCCACCAAATCTAATACGGACCACAGTGTCGGCCGGCCCGCTTGAAGGCTTTTGTGTGAAACCGAGTCTGACGGCATTTAATAAAATACGTCAGATGTCACATTCGCCTTCTATTAATATAAGCACGAGTCTCTGGGATCTTTTTCACGGCAGAAATCATCATCATAATGCATTTGTACAGAGCGCTTACTGCTACTGGAACACAGCCTCCGTTCCCACTGCACAGAAATCAGATTTGGTTTTCAAATGTAATCTTTAAAATCGACTACCAGCGGGTGATTTTGCCAACGGAGTCCATATGTTCAGACAGTACAGTCAATAACAGGTATCTACGTTGGTTGCTATGGTAATGGTGGAGGCGTATATACACGATGTCAAGATGTTTTCTAATACAACAACCAAGTGCTGTCAGTGTGAAACAAGATGGAAAACTACAATTTCGATTATGACATCTCATCATATGGAGAGATATTACTGTATTTTGTACATGCATGCAAACATGATCAGTTATTCACTTATACACTGTATAGAAAATGTTTGATTTCACTCACTGTAACATGATTCATTTGACATATTAACAAAACATTCAGACAGTTCAGACTAACACCTCTTCCAAAAGATACAGACAGGCCTACTTTAAGTCCATTTGTAGTCAAAGTGATTCAGTATATATGTGATGCAGTGATCAGTTTATATGAGTTTCTGTGATTTGACTGATTCAGTATATACTCTACAGTATGTGATTCACTGAGTTTAGTGATTAAAAATATACTGTGATTGTGTGACCAATATATGTGTGATTCAGTGATTTTACTCATTCAGTATACAGTATATATGATTCAGTGAGTTTAGAGATTAAACAGATTTTTGATTCAGTTTTGTTATTTAATATATATGTGATATACTGTATAATATATATATATATATATATATCCCTCACGTACGCTCTCTGGATCGGTTCCACCTATGTGGAATGATCTGCCCACTGCTACAAGATCTGCAGATTCTGTGGCCACCTTTAAGAATCGTCTGAATACACATCTCTTCCGTCAACACCTGAGCGATCAGTTCTCTCTATACTGTGGTAGGCTTTTATCAGACCATTTTTCAATTGCACTTCTGCTTTTTGTTGTCCTTTTGTTGTTCCAATTGCTTCCATTGTTTACCCCATCTGTAAATCGCTTTGGATAAAAGCATCTGCTAAAGGACTAAATGTAAATTTAAATGTACTTAGGATGCAGGGATTTCACTGATTCGGTACATATGTGATTCAATGAGTTTAGTGATTCAATATACTGTATATGTGGTTTAGTGATTTTAGTGATTCAATATGTATGTGATTCAGTGATTTTACTGATTCAGTATACATCATATGTGAATCAGTGAATTTTGTGATTCAATATATGTGTGATTCAGTGATTTTACTGATTCAATATACATCATATGTGATACAGTGAGTTTTACGATTCAATATATATGTGATTCAGTGATTTTACTGATTCAGTATACATCATATGTGATACAGTGAATTTTGTGATTCAATATATATGTGATTCAGTGATTTTACTGATTCAGTATACATCATATGTGAATCAGTGAATTTTGTGATTCAATATATGTGTGATTCAGTGATTTTACTGATTCAATATACATCATATGTGATACAGTGAGTTTTACGATTCAATATATATGTGATTCAGTGATTTTACTGATTCAGTATACATCATATGTGATACAGTGAATTTTGTGATTCAATATATATGTGATTCAGTGATTTTACTGATTCAATATACATCATATGTGATACAGTGAGTTTTACGATTCAATATATATGTGATTCAGTGATTTTACTGATTCAGTATACATCATATGTGATACAGTGAATTTTGTGATTCAATATATATGTGATTCAGTGATTTTACTGATTCAGTATACGTGATTCAGTGAGTTTTGTGATTCAATATACAGTATATGTGATTCAGTGATTCTACTGATTCAATATAAATGCAATTCAGTGATTTTACTGATTCAGTATTATGTATAAGGGATTCAGTGAGTTTAGTGATTCAATATACATCATATGTGATACAGTGAGTTTTACTGATTCAGTATATAATCAAAACCAACTACAACACTGTGGTTTGGCTCAAGTTTGTAAAAGTCAAAGTTGTAAGAAAGGATTTGGCTGCCTGTCTGAACAAAGCCATAGTCTGCCCTCACAGGATATGACCACACAATGTATAAAAAGCATGAGGTCAAAGCAGAATGTCTGACAGGCTTTGGGGAATATCTGTGTGTGTGTGCATCCAGTACACTTGTTCTACTACATCGAATTCAGCAAAGTTGCTGTGACCATATGAGTGTGGTGAGAATGTTGTTTTCTCAGTGTTGGCTTCGAGTACATGACCAGAAGATTAATCTGCTACAAGCTTCTGGTGTCTCTCTCTCTCTCTCTCTCTCTCTCTCTCTCTCGCTCTCTCTCTTTTAATGTCTCTTACACACACGCACTGTCTTTCCTTGTACTCAATCTTATGATGGATATTTATTAAAAGATATAAAGAACTCTACTTGGCTTGTAGTTGTGTTTACTCTTTTGATTGAGTAGCATGTTCAATAGTGTTTTGCCCTTGACATACTTTCTAATAAACGTCTTACAAAAATGATCACATTTATACAGTATATACTATAGTTAAAATAGCATATTTAATTTGCTTTGATTAAAATGCCATAAAAATTACTGATGTTCAAGATGAATCTTGAGACAAAACAATGGCAATGAGATATTTTAAGATATTTCAGGGCAAATTATTAAGACAGCTCAAACTATCACATTATTCTGGGACCAGACTTAAGCCTTGTCTGTGAAACAGGGCATATTCGTATGATGTTAAGTTCACTAAAATAAAACGTACATGTATACTTGCATTATAAAACTAATAAACTAGTTTACTGTTGTACTGGGAGTACACTTCCAAGTGTACCTTCATCAACTAAAATGTGGGCTAGAAGTATTGAACTAGTAAAATATCAGTATACCTTTGAGTTCACTTGTAGTAGTTGCAGTACACAAATGTACAGTATAGTGTACACTATTTGTGTATAACTTAAACATACTTAAAAGTACACTTTTGTCAACTAAAAGTACACTACAAGTGCACTCATATTAGTTTTTACACTTTTGAAATGAATACTGCAATAAAACATTATTTTGAAATGACCTGACCACACAGCCAAGCCCCTGCCATACCAAAACGACACCCCTGATTTAAGTATACTTATTTTTGTAAGGTTCCAGCATTTAAAGTTAATGGTTTGCTGATTTGTATAAAATGGTTCAACAGATTTTGGAACAAAGCCATGACAGCGTCCTTCTACGTTGTGACCCTGATAGATGGTAAATCTATCTTGCCTTTCAGGGCATAAATACAGCACTAGGACATTCATACACGTTGAGCATTATAACACAAATGTTATAGAAAAGAGAAAGAGAGAGAGTAAGACTATTTTCAGTGGAGCAGAAAACCATTTCAATGTAAGAGGAAGGTACATTTAGGTGAGCTCTCTTCCCACATACGTCAAAAGATACACAAGAGGAGCCTTGAAAATGGCAGCAGGAACATTTTAAAGAACTGCTTATGCTCATTTCTCAAAACTGAGCTCCTTCAGAAAAATGACCCTCTAATGCTGACATTTTACATAACTAATACATTTAAAAAAACAATTAACTCCTCTTTAAACCTTTGATTTAGTGACTCAGCAAACATACCTAAACACAGCAAATACAGTTTTGCAATGTGTACCTTTAGAGTGAAGGTAACATGCTATCTCATGCATAGCATCTGACTTCTTTACACTGTTGAGCGTGCTGGCTTCTCATGCTTAACATGGTCAACTTGGACGTATGACGTAATATTTCTCCCGGAAAAGCATGGCAAGGCGAAAGAAAGAGCTTGATTTGGAGATCGTTTGAAACTTATAAATGACGCGATCTCAGCGCTAACAGATGCCGGACTTGAACTGCACGCGGTAAGTCGAACTAAGTCATAAGTCTGTGTTTTGTTGGCTATCGGCGTGTACATGCATAATTGAAGGCTTGTGCTGTAGTTCCATCCCAAATGGCCGCCTCCAGCAGCTCGTGTATTTCCGGAAAAAGTCGTACAGCTGTATCTTTTAATATTTATATATTATATTATATATTTTATAAATGTGATCAAACTAAACACTCTTCAAAGATACGACATATGCAATACTACTGTATAGGTACTCGAGGTTAATATGAGATAATATGAGAAATATGTTTTGTGTAATAATAATATAAAATAAACATTGGTTGAATTTTATTGTATATTAATTCAATTAAATAAACTATTTGTTGAATGGGTCGTGTAACTTTGTGGCATTTAAGGTTAGCTATGGTTCTTCTACAGGTGACACGAAGTAATACTGTGATTATATAAGATGTAATTGACTTGTTATTTAATTTCCTTCTTATCAGAATTAATCTACAGGGACGTTAAAGTGATAGTTCACCCAAAAATACAAATTCTGTCATCATTTATTGTCAGCCATTTGTCATTTCAAACCTGTATGACTTTCTTTCTTGCTCAGAACACAAAAGAAGATATTTTGAAGAACGTTGTTAACTGGACCTCATTCACTTGCATTGGTTTTGGATTTCCACTTTCTTCCAAATATCTTCTTTTCCGTTCTGCAGAGGAAAGAAAGTCCTGGAGGATGGTAAACAAACGATGACAGAATTTTCCATTTTTGGTGAACTTTTACTTTGAGTTCGGTCCACAAAAGCGCGCGTGTGTAGTATTTTTTTGTTTATGTTGTCGCTTTGAAACCATCTATACATCATTTGTATAAGCATGATGCATAACTAAGCTGTGAAATATTTATATGAGTTCATCTGTACAAACTCAAAGCTGGTTTCAGAAAACAGACGTTGGAGTGATAGATTAAACCTATCGTTTTTAGTTTTAGGGACTGTTACCGGGCCAATCAGAATGAAGCATTCCAGAGAGCCGTGTGAACAGTAAACAGTCTTTGATAAAGGTTGAGAGCAGAAAGGATCTCCACACGACTGCTGAGCACTCTTTACATTGACTGCTTGTTGTTTTTGATTGATCAAACCTCTTCTCAGAGCAGATGGCAAAACCAACCGCACAGAGGCCTCGGGCGCTTTCACATTCAGTGCGATAAAAGCAGAAACCTTGGAAAATGTCTCTCACTTTCTCTACCACACGCAGAGCACATGCACGGCAAGAGACATTAGTAGAGTACATCTATCATCACTCGACACTATATGTGTGTGTGCCAGAAAAAAAAATAAAGTTTCTTGATGCTGTGCTGTAGGTCTGTGAGCCTAGAGACACAGAAATATACAGAGGAGATGAGAGGAAAAGAGACAAGATCAGAGGACAGATGTGAAGAGATGAGAGGAGAAGAAAAGAGACAGAAAACAGAGAGAAGATGAGACCGAAATAGAAGTGGAGAGGAGACGGGACGCAATGATAAAATAAAAGTGGAAAGAGTAAAAGACGGGATGAGAAGACAAGAAAAGAGAATTAAAGAGAAGATGAGACTGGAAAATAAGAGGAAAGAGGAGAGAGAAACAGATGAGAGAACAAGAGATGAAAAACTAAAGTAGAGAGAAGATGAGATGAAAAATAAGAGTGGAGAGGAGAAAGAAATGAGAAAGTAAAAAAAAAACATCAACGTAGAGAAACGTGGAGAGAAAGAGAAAAGGGAGGAACGAACACGAGAGAAAGTGAAAATACATGTGAAGAGGTTTAACACAACTTTATTGACCTTTTTTGCAAATCCATTGTATTAAAATGATTTAATTATATGTATTGTTTATAATAAACCATGAAATGAAAAACATCATTACAATAACTAAATGTTATCCTCATCGAGAATAGGGAGAGAACTTGATCAATAAGAAGTGGAGAGGAGAAGAGACGAAATGGGAAAACAGAAATGAAAGAAAGAAAGTAAACGACGATGGAGGAGAGACGATGACAGACAGACTGTGTGCTGTAATAATACTGTATATTAGTACAGACAGATGGAGAGACAGGTACAGATGGGTCGAGACACACACGACTCTAAACGCAAACTCTTCAGATTGTCTTCCAGCAGAAAAAACCTTCACGATCTGCACCGAAGCCATTCATCCCTGTTACCGAGAGCAACGCTCCCGACTCGACCTGTTACAGCAAATCAATGTTCTATCTTATTGTCGGACTAAAAGCGTGATTTATGCGCAGCTCTCCAAGCGTACCTCGAGTGGCAACTCACATTGAAATGCAGACAAAGGAGAGAAGGGTTGAAATCTGACGTGAGAACACATCGCTTCCTTATCAACACCACTCGCTCGATTGTGCCGCATGAGCTGTTGGAGAGTGGAGGACGCCGCCGCCCCCCGGATGCCGCAGGCGGGAGCCTGAGGGCCAGACGAGACAATCATTCCATGACCTTTTTCTGTGCAATTTCAAACGGAAACAGGCGTGGATGTTCACGCCCTGGATCTGTGACTTCAGCTCGTGTCAAAGGAACAAGCTCCTCTCGGAAAATACATCGGTGGCGCGGCGGACAGCTGCGTGTGCACGGGAACGAAATGAATCCGGCATCATTTAGCCTGACGGTGATTTCCCCCAGCTGTCCGCTCAGCAATGCAAAACTGTAACAAGCAATAGAGTCATTATTGTATTCGTGCTTCACATTATCCATGCTCTTTTGGCCAAATTACACGGTTTGAAGCTCTTTAATGCTCTTTAACTTCCACACATTATGTTTCTGTTTTATACACGCTGTGAAGATACAAATACAAAACGTTATCATGCAACGCGGCTGGATTTTGAACACATACTGAATAAAACCAGCCTTTTCTTAAAATCCTCTAAAAGCGAATTATGCATACTGATCTGTGATCTCTTTAATATCTCAGTTGTTTGTCCAACACATCAATGAAAGCGATGGAGACGAGCGATGTCTGATTTTCCCGCTTGGGAATCGTTGTTATCATACATCATGTAAAGCTTTACACCAGAACTCAACAATGTGATTTCTCTAGACTGCTGCGTGTTGTTTCATAGAAGTGATTGAGGATGCAGGTGTACGAGTTCAGGACAGAGCAGAAGAGTCGAGCTCACATCCATAGTAACGGTATCCGTAGTAACCGTCAATCAAATTCATAAGGAGAATTCATGTGAAGTACATTCGATTCATTAAATAATTAGTTTAGCGTAAATTGGTAGGCATGGTTGAACATTATAATGTCGCCGGTTGACCCCGTGTGACAACGACCCCGCATGTCCTTCCCAACCTTACACACATATAGTTAACACACACATATACACGCACACACAAATACACACACACACACAAACACTTACAGTAGACTACAGACTGACAATGCACACACATGCATGCATTCACACACATGCGTACACACTATAACACACACTGTTTACATACGTGTCAGGTATTTTGGATATTTCTTTAGTTTAGCATAACAGAGCTTGTTACAGTAAGTCAATCATGTTTGTCTTCGGCTTTCTATCGATTCTCCTAAATAAAGACATTAGCTATTTCTGCAACATTATAGGCATTTGGACGGTTGTTCATTTTTCAGCATTGAATGTAAAATCCCTATAATCCCAATCTTAAACAATGCTTCTTTAGCTACGGTTATTTACAGTATCTGTCATAAAAAGCATAAACATACAGAGAGAGAGACACACACACACACACGCTCTCTCCTGTAGCCACAAATTCAAAGTGGCACTACACTAATGTAAATACATCTCTCTCTCTCTCTCTCTCTCTCTCTCTCCGACTTCACCTTCCTGCAAACTAAATTCAACAAAAACACATCTCCAGACCTGTCACCAGAAACGATTGTCTGCAAGGTAGCCATTTGTTCCTCCTACAAATAACATATTTCCTTTCATAGCATGAGTCAGTGATGCAAAACCATAAGAGCCATTGTTTTTATACACGAGGTCATTTATTTAAAGCTATTAATATCTAGTGCAGGTGTTTGATTTAACAACCCGGAGGAAAATTGCATTGCTCAGATGTTGCTCTTTCATAGCTCAGGAGATTTGATGAAGTTGTCAGATGTGTTTCATTAAGTATCAACTCGAGAAACAAACGAGGATGTAACTGTTCATATAAATGTAGATTGACGAGGTCAAATAATCTGGATTTGAGTAAATGTGATGAGAAGTGTTTGAGTTCATATTGAGATCTTCTCTAATATTGAGTTTTGATTGCAGACGAGACAAATCCAAGCTCAGTTTGACACTTCTCTTCTCAAACTATCATGACAGACACATTTTTGTAAGATTCTTTTTCTACGCTGATGAAACTCAAAAATCTCAGTTTGCTCTCCATTTAATCTCATTGAGGATTTTATAATAAATAATAAAAAACTGAGATATTAAAGTGATGTTTTTTATATTGTAATATAGACACAGAGACACACTATGTTACAGAAGCAGCAATCCACCAATTTGCTTTTATAAAGTTTCATATTTTCAGTAAATTGAACAGTTTTGAGTCTTTTGTTTTTAACCGAGCCGACACGCAACGTGAAGCTGTTTCTGCGCCGATGCCAGACTTATTATTCCTCTGTTACGAATAATCTCATCTTTTTGGTTTGCGTCCAAAACGTTCCAAATGAAAAGAGAAAATAATCAAAGTGCATTAATTTGAAAATTAATCGAGTCGCAGGATTATCAAAAATACGTATTATTACCAAATGGCCCTTTTATTTGATTTCTATAGTTAAAGTGAGCTGACTCATCCCATCACATATAACCCAAGGGTCATAAAGATGGGCGTCACGCTCACCCCAGAGGTCTCCCAACCTGGTCTAGAGCATGCGCTGCATTATTTATCAGCCTTTCAAGTTATGATTATAGACTGTTACCGCTCTCATCTCCACCCCTGCTGAATGTAATCTGACTTCAAGGGCAATTGCACCGCAAAGTCATTCAGTTCAGAACATTTGTCGAGGCGTTTAGGGTTTAAGAAATCCCAAAGACATTCATTACAAACCCTTTCCTTTAGCATAAGAAAAGCCAAAACCTGATCCAAGGTCTGTCTTAAAATGCACAATCCTGCAGTGCAGCGTATGTGCGGAACAGCATCCTCCCATCCAACGTCACACGTGTAAGTATGCTAATAACTGGATCTCAATTTGGCCAACATTCCCTCAGGATCACATGAATAATTTCTGTAATTACACAGGAGCAATTGATCAGAGCCATTGATTATTGTATTAGAGAATGAAACCGACATTACAAAGAAGCCGTTCATCTCCAGAGAGACTCGGAATGAGAAGAAAATCACTACCGGGGTGATTTTTACAGCTAGACACAGTGAGCTGGTAATTTATACACAATCCACGCCTCCTCGCACCTGCCCTCACGCTCCGATGCATAACCGCAACTTATTCTCACGCAACACACGCCTACACGCATCCCACGTGTCAT
The DNA here is from genome assembly GCF_947034865.1 of Barbatula barbatula. Classification (NCBI taxonomy): domain Eukaryota; kingdom Metazoa; phylum Chordata; class Actinopteri; order Cypriniformes; family Nemacheilidae; genus Barbatula; species Barbatula barbatula. The sequence continues at coordinate 1,302,553 of NC_136772.1, forward strand.
TTGTACTCGCTAGTCAGTTTGGCACGAAACAATAGATGAAGAGAGAATAATTGACCGAGCTAGGGATGAGGCACAGAGCTTTCAGCCTTTATTACTGTTTCACAGAGATACGGAGGAAACATATTACTAATCACTAATATGGTGTGCTGTGGTGTAACGCGTCTTGAAACGCAACAGGAAAACTGCCAAATGCATTTGCATTCTACTAAAAACGACTTATGAAAAAGGAATACAAATGTTTCATATACAGGGAGGGAAATGTTTTATACTCATCAATGCAAAATAGATAGAGTTGTGATTCAATGAAAAGTTATGAAGCAAACACCTGTGTGTTATTGACCAGCAGGTGTTGCCGTAGTTCAGCACCAGGTGTATTTACATACATTACTTTGGTTCTGCACAAACACGCCTCCTTTACATCACGCTGATTATCGAAACAAATGCAAATGTCAGTGCCGTTCGTCCGGTGCAATTACCAATTCGGTAAGCAGGCGGAAAACGTTTTATTTTAAAGAGATGTTTCGTTTCTATGTGCACAACAGAAAATGATGATGAAATAATGGGGGAGAGCTTATCACCGGGCACATATCCAGACGCATGGCGTGCACAAGAACACATCCAGCATTTTAAAGAGCTGATTCAGGTGTCTGGATTCCAGTGGCGTCCCGTCCAACCGAGCGGCAAAAAGTGTTCCGGAAACACGGCACGCAAACTTGATGCAACAAATATGTTTTACATTTAGGCATTTGCCAAATGCATATATTTTGTAATCCAACTACAGTCTTAAAAAAAGGTGCTTTCAAAGGTTATTCGCTGCCAGCAGTTCCACCTTTGACATCTGAAGAACTTTTCTGTTTCACAAAGAGTTCTCCAGATTATAAAAAAAGAAAGAGATTTTACTTTAAAGAACCTTTGGCTGAATGTCAAAGTTGAACCAAAATGGTCCTTCTATGGCGTCGCTGTGAACAACCTTTTAAAGGGATACTTCGCCCAAAAATCATAATTTGAAGGTTTGTCATTTGTGGTTGAACTATCCCTTTAAGCAACTTTATTTTTAAGACTGTATAGTGAGTTTGGAGTCTGCTGTTACCCGAAATGTCCTTGGGTATTAAAGCACAACAGACAACTCGTACTACTGTAAGTTATCAGCAGCAAGTGAATTTCTCGCTGAGTCTATAAAATCCTTGAAAAAGCTCTGCTACTACAAATGCCCCTGTAACTTTTAAAACACATCGCCTCTTTCAAACACGTGCAATTTTTCTAAACTATAAGCTCCGAAGACCACGTACTGTATAACCTCTACATCTCAAAGCCAGCCAGCACCAAACCCTGTGACGACAACACAGCGACGAGACTTTCCTTTAACCGATCAAATGTCACAATCCTGCAGCGAGACAGAGACGCTGACAAAGAGAGACGCGGCAGACAATCAATATGAGAAAAGTGTTTTCAATCTCCAGCGCACACAGACACACTGAAGAAGAAACTGTTAAGATACTGCGCATTTGAAGGTGAAGTGTGTAATTTCTGCAACGCAAGTGGAATGGCAATCTAGTGAAGCAGACACACCATCACTGGAGACGTCTGGAATAGCATACTAACATCATTTCCTTCGACAAAATATTTCTCTCTAATGGCTCAGAAGATTTGAGTTCACATTTGTGCTTCATTTAAGCCTCAAGTCAGTCTCAGATATGTCTCCTAACATCGCTGAGGAGAAATTAAAACACAAACCTTTGTTTGCACACTTGACAAATCTGAGCTCAGTTTTTGACATTGTTGAGATCACCTCTGGAACTCGGAGACATTTGTGAGATTTCTGGGTCTTTCTCAGGGGAAACATCTGCGACGCAGGAGATTTTGTTTTGTATGCTGTGCACAGTAAGCAGATTTTCAGTATTTATAAAGCACTCGCATACTACGTTGCTAAAATGTGCAGTATACAACAGCGCAGACGGTAGTGAGTTGAATAAACCTAAAGCAATTATAGACGTGAATTTCAACATCTTTTAAGAAAAAAAGAAAATGCATTTAAATAAATACAAATATTCCAAGACGGTAACTGGATGCCACTCGTGATGCGAACTGCTGTTTATGTAAAGCACGAAACATTTCGCTAAACGTGCCTTTATGGAGATTTGGGGAACACGCTGCACCGCTTCCTATAAAAACTCCAACTGATGAAACAAAGCCAAAGGTTTTTAATGAGCAAAACTAGTTTGCCCGATGGCTTCGGCAAAATCCCAGCTGACAGACCGGGCCTCCAAACCACCCCATCGACTCGGTGCTGTTCTATTTGTAGACAAAGAAAAATCAAATGGTGAAATGAGAGCTCTCCCCCAGTGAGACTCTTAAAGTGTTCCTGACGGTTTAATGAATGCTAATTGCTCCTTAGTGGAAGCACCGGATGAAAATACATCCACACACACACACAAACCACATACTGTACTGTATGCCCTGATGAATTATAAGTGTATGATTCACCAAAGCCACATTCAGTTATCATATTTTAAATCCTTTATAAGCACCTAATTTGAAAGAAATAAGAAATAGAGCGAACCGCTGGCAAATACTCAGAGATAATTTCATGTAAAATCAAAATAATGGATCTTACTTTTGACAGATGCTTTCATCAAAAGTGAGTAGCGTGTGTGTGAGTATGAGAGAGAGAGAGAGTGTGAAAGAGAGAGTGTGTGTGTAAACAAGACAGAGCAAATGTGAATGTGTGTGAGTTTGTGTTTGTGTGTGCGCGTGCATGTGTTAAAGAGAGAGAGGGAATGTGCATGTATGTTAGATTGTGTGTTTGTGTGTGTGAAATAGAGAGAGAGCGGGCAAATGTGCACGTGTGAGATTGTGTGTATAAGATTGTGTGTTTGAGATTGTGTTCGTGTGTGCGCGTGCATGTTTAAAGAGAGAGAGGGAATGTGCATGTATGTTAGATTGTGTGTTTGTGTGTGTGAAATAGAGAGAGAACGGGAAAATGTGCATGTGTGAGATTGTGTGTATAAGATTGTGTGTTTGAGATTGTGTTCGTGTGTGCGCGTGCATGTGTTAAAGAGAGAGAGGGAATGTGCATGTATGTTAGATTGTGTGTTTGTGTGTGTGAAATAGAGAGAGAGCGGGCAAATGTGCACGTGTGAGATTGTGTGTATAAGATTGTGTGTTTGAGATTGTGTTCGTGTGTGCGCGTGCATGTTTAAAGAGAGAGAGGGAATGTGCATGTATGTTAGATTGTGTGTTTGTGTGTGTGAAAT
>NC_136772.1:1306006-1377486 GCF_947034865.1 Barbatula barbatula
CCAACAAAACTGATAAGTAAAATCAGACAGAAGATCTTTTTAAAATCGCGATTTTGTCTCCTACACATCAATGAGATTAAATAGAAACAAATGGAAACTCTGGCGGATTTCTTGGTCGAGTTTCATTTATGTATCAACTTAGTCTCAAATGTTTCTCTTCTAATTGATATTCGGGTAATTTGACGAGAAATGTTTGAGTTCATATTGAGATCTTCAATAATAATGACTTTTGAATGCAGACGAGACACATCTCTGCATCTAACATTGTTGACATCTCTCAAACGATTGAGCTTTCAGAAGACCACAGATGAGATTGATTCATTTGTTCTTCATTTAATTCCCTTGATGTAGAAGAATTTGGATATTAAAGAGATCTCATTTGTGATTTTTCTTTCTTATGGGTGATATTGACATGCCCATGACTTTTCAGTGACTTTTTGAAGTTCTGTAACTTAACCTGGATATCAATTTTAAAAAATCCCCACGATTTCCAGGTTTAACATGAGGACGGGAACTCGAAAGTTTGCTGCTGCAAATCTATTCAATCTGTTCAGAGCTGATGTCTGTGGAGGAAATACAAGATCGTCTTTCACTAACACAAGTGACGTGTAATCGTTCAACCTGAACCCTTTTGTTAATGCACACAACACATTGTGATGTTCTCACCCCTTTTATCAATAAATCTCACAGAGATGTGTTCAATAACTCCTGCTTGACTTGAATCTGGCACGACTGTTTCCACACCCTCAAACACATCCCTGTTCGTCCGTCGCTGTCGTGGATTCCTCCAGTGAGATGCATTGATCATTCTAAAAACAGGAAAAACAACTCTTTGGCTTTTCGCATCCCTGTCCCCGCCCGTGAAATCCACTGCGCTCATTTGTAAACAAACTGCCATTTGGAATGACGAATGTGTTTCATTTGCTCCCGTCTTCGGCGAGAAAACCGGACCGGATGAAAATGCGCTTTGAAAACCGAAGCGCTCCGCCTCTCCACTCGAGCATCGCGGGCTCCACGGCGACAGCTATGACAATAAAGCACGTCATTAACCAATGAAGGAATTCCAACTGTGAAATCTTCATTCTTTAACTCGGCAAAGATGGAGAATTATTGCAGAGATATTAATTGCCGCTGACAGCTGATGACTACTGGCACGGATCTGGCGGCTCATTACGGAGGTTGATTCATCATATTTACCGTTCTGTTGGTATCTAAGTGACAGGCCAGAGAAAGGGAAACATTCCCCGCCGAGATGAAATCGGCTCTTAAACTGCTTACAGGCTCCTCCGCAGAATACACAATGGGCCTAAATGTCACTTCGGCGATAGCGGCGTCTACACAACAGGCCGAGAGGAGGATATAAAACGCTTGTGTGAAGAAAGTCGTTCGCTGAATTGCATTGCCATAAAAAGAGTAATACAACGGAAAGATTTATCTGCGAAAGGATTGTTTTTCTGCTTAATAAAAGGAGAAGGCAGACATTTATGAAACAATTTCAATCTAAACCACTGCCAATGATCAATACAGTCCCACAGCGGTCAAACCGGTTAACAAAACTAGCGCACAACACAGCGGTGAAAATGTAAATAATCTATATTAACTACAGTATACAGACAATGGATGGGTCGATCCATGTTTCATCCAACACAAAAAACACTTTTATGGACTGTCGAGAGTTTAAACATAATTTCTTTCTAATGATCTTAAATTGTTGTTATTATTATTTGTGTTTACTAAAAATAGAAAAGTAGACTTTGATGTACTCCTTAATACTAAAAGTATGATGTATGTATATTTGCTGGGTACTTTACTCAATCTATTTATGCAGATATACTTTAAAGTATATTGATGTTTTTTAAGAAGCCATGTAGCTGTGTTTACTTTTTTTATTAAGTAGCCTAATAAATATATAAAATAAGGAATATTTTAAGAACAGTTTTAGTCTTATTATTCAAGTTTACATTGTAACAATACAATTAAATATACGTGACACTGGATCACAAACCCAGTCTTAAGTAGCACGGGAACATTTGAGGTAAAAGCCAAAAATACATTGTATGGGTCAAAATTATAGATTTTTCTTTTATGCCCAAAACCATTAGGATATTAAGTAAAGATCATGTTCCATGAAGATATTTTGTACATTTCGTACCCTAAATATATAAAAACTTTATTTTGTTAACTAAAAATGTAGCATTGAACTACTTGTAGGGGTTGATTAATCACAAATAATTGCAATAAAAGTTTGTGTTTACAATAATAAATGTCTGTCTGTGTACTGTGTATGCGATATATTATATGAATTTAGGAAATATTCACATGTATTTATTTATATTTATATATAATTTAAATGATATCTCAAAACATTTATTGATTTCAATATTTTGAATTTGTCTTAAATACTGTTTTATACGCATGAACAGAGTATTTGTTAATAGACAGACATATCTTATGTAAACAAAAACTTCTGGATGTTATGAATTACGATTATTGGGTGCACAACTCTAAGTGAACCAGTAAATCAGTAAACCTCTAAGTTCACTTGTGGTATATTTGCAGTACAAAACAAAAACAGAACTAGTTATGTTCTTGCAGTACACTTAAAATATACTTTTATAACAAAAAGTGGGCCAAATAATCCCAAATAAAGTATTAACAGTTTAGGAGTGATTGTGAATAGCACATGACAGCTGTTCTCAACGCTATGTTCAATCTTCCTGAGCTGCAGTAATTGAAATTCTCTCCTCAACTTTGAGCTGTCACAGTATATTACTGAATGTATATTCAAAAACAGCCTCTCTCTTCCAAAAGCAGATGAGCTGTCAGGTGTCTACATAGGCGCTCTGCCTACTGCATCCAGAAATGAAATCATCGCACAGACGGCAACTTTATATAAGCGTTGAATTGAAAGTCCTGTGACGTTCGCAGCAAAGAACCATGATGAACGGATCAGAGAAAGTGTGAGGAAAAGTGTTAGAGATAAAGACAGAGCCAGAGAGAGAGAGAATGGATAGAGAAAAGGCAACGTGTAAAGAAAATAAGACAAACTATAAACCAAAAAGCTGGAGATAACACACATGCTCTCTCTGGGACCGTGAGGATGAGGACCTGTCAGAACAGAAAAGATCTAGAGTAAATTAAACCAGTTAGCTATGAATTTACGGACGGTATCACCAAACTATAGGGACACAAAGCTTATATTACTATTCACGATACTGATCTGACCATACGATTCATTCACGATTTATTTTTACAAAATTAGTTAGAAATTAAAAAATGATGTCCATCAAACCATGTTTGATGTCAAATAACAAAACTAAACTGCAATTTAAAAAAACTAAATAAATAATACAGACGTCTCTTTATTATTAACAAAATATGACTGTCTGTGCTTTTCTTGGGTTTTTCACATTAAAGAGATATCACCATATCCACGTTTTCCAAGTTAGAAGTAAAACATGTATGGCGATTCAAATAACATTAAAACATTAAAATCGATTTTCAACCTGTTCACAGTGAATCGTCACAACCCTAATATATACATACTATAAAAAATACTGGATTGTTTTAACCCATCGTTTGGTCAAATACATATTCTAGATTCATTTAAACCAACGAGATTGAAACAAAATGCATAAATTTGAATAAACGTCTAACACGAAATTAATTTTTGTCTTTGGCTAAAACTACATCTCATCCAGAGAGTAATTTAGCATCACTATCATGCTGTGAGTCTTCTAACCAGCTAACTGTTCCTGGCACAAAACGCTGAGACGGACCCCCGTTCGACTGCTTCTATCAAGTTCATCCCGACCTTTCTCTGAGACCTCTGGGCTTGTTGTTGCATTCAGGTTTTCCTGTCAAACACTGTTATCCTGCATTTACTTCTACAAATATTCCAAAAAGACAGTAAGAGCAAGCTTGAAAACAGCTCCATTTTTGTGAATGTGAGAAACCTGTCATCTCAATTATCTCAGTACACCTAAAGTCACTATACAGAAAAATAGTCTCATCATTTGGATTCCGATAAACTGAAAAGAGTTTCAGAAAAAACACAGTACGTCTATCTTGTATATACCAGCGCTTCAATAAAGACTAATCCCAATTATCTTCATAAATCAATTCTAAACAGTTTTTTTATTTAATCTCTTTAATCAAGCCATTATTGTTCAATTGAATCATGTGTAGAAAGTCAGCATCATCTATTGCTAAACTGACTGTAAAATCATCTTTATACTGGCACAGCAGTGTCCTACTGAGAGATGTTTGAATTTCTGTTTTTGGACAATCAAAACAATAATTAGCACGGTCCAGTTACTGTAAGCGGCTGCTGGTAGATTTAGCCACCGTTACTTTTAATAAAATAAATGTGCTAAAAGGGTTCTTCACAGTGATGTCAATGTCATAGAGACCTTATTAAAGTCTCTTGAAAATGTTCCCCAAATAAGAACCTTTAAGAACCTGTGCTTTTAAAAGCATCAGCATCTTTCATCACAGACATCCATTGCACGTGGTGTATGCATGCGACATGTAAATGTTAGATATTTAATGAATTGTATGTTTTAACAACGACCGATTTAATTCAAGGGCTTTTAAAAACAAGTACAGAAAATCAGCTACCTCCGATGCCGTACGTCCCAGCTGAGCAAACTGCCGTTGAGATAAATGAGAACGCAAACAGATCGTTCTCTCAAGATAACAGAGGTATAGTTTTGTATTTCACTTTCAATTTTTTACAACTAATAGGCCTCATGTAGGAAACACAGCAAGTCTTCAATACATGTGTCATGGGAATAAGCTCAATCGAAACAGCTGAATACTTTACCTCCCTTGGCTTTCAGTCATTTCTAACCATCGTCTACCCATGAGAAAAAATCAGCACAAACTTCAGCCACATAAAAGTCAAATCCATCTTTTCCTTTCGAGATCCGACACGCACACACGAGCAAAGCCGGCGGTTTGGGAGGAAGCTAATAAGAATATATCTTTAAAATTAGCCAGAACGCTTCGGGTCAAGGCTAAATGGACCGATCACAAGATGATGGAAGTAAATGCAGTTTTTCCCTCAGCGAGTGTTTGGTTGTTTAGTTTCTCACAGGCTATAGGCTAATGCTCTTCATTAAGTGTTATACACCGCAGCATTCGTCATTAGCGCGTTCATTAAAAGACAACGAGGATGGAGTTTATTGTGTTCCACAATCTTCAAACAGGCTTGGGTGTGAAAGCGTGTTCACCTAAAAACATCCGCCCTGACAGCACAAATAATATCCCCGAGTAATAATTATTGTCACAATTTGGCTAAGGAAAACAAGCAGTCATCTCAAAAGCTCAATTAGGGCAGAATGCCTGACAGCGATGAAAGGCCTGGACACTAGCGTAAACAAATCAAAATGACATCAAAATAGCAAGAAAGCGCTTTAAGAGAAGACCAGCGAAACATATTCAGAGTTAGGCGTCTGTGACGTCTTCCTCTCTCTGTCCCCATCCTCTCTCTCTCTCTGGACCATCACGAAGATCAGCATAGCCTGTTACTCTGACCGGGTGATTAACGAAAATCACACAAAAAATGAAAGGAAATCGGAATATTCATTCATAAAATGCTCAGTTGTTTTAACAAATGGTTGGGATACAACACACCGTCAAATAAAATCCAGTAAAAAAAGTGCCAAAATAAAACGCAAAATAAAAGAATAAATTACACGTTTTCCTTATATTTCTTTCTTGTCATTTAATGTTTTGACTCTATTTAAAAATACATGAAAAATCTGTGCATCCTAGGAAAGAGAGACCCAACGGCTGCTTCAGTCCATGTGTTGAGTTTAGATTTAGAAACCATAAATATGTATAGTTGTTTTATATTTCTCCAAATAAATAGATGCTATTAAGTTCAAGTTTATAAAAGTATTTATTGTAAAATCAATTTTTTACAATGTTGCATTGTCTTCTTTACACTCAAGCATCTTTACAGAAACAAATAGAAAATGCGAATTATAGCTTATAGTTATATACAGTTGGCGATATATATATAAAATATTCTTTGTCTGTATTGTGTACCTCTAAACATAAACAGCTATATAGTTGTTTCCAGTAAATTGGAAAATATCGATATATATATATATATATGTGTAGTTATAAAAGTAAAATATGTATATGTACTGCATATATAGTTATAATATACACACATAAACTTGAATATACTGTTCGGATATTACAGCATGTTAACTTTAACAACCTGCGTTTACAATCCTGTCTTGTGACTCGCAAGCATTTAAGATCTTAAAGATGATAAAACGCTTTGACTTGATAGCCTGCGTTGTCGTATTTCTTTTTACACAAAACTAAATAGGGCAGGACATATGAAACAGTTCCACCAGCACCAAACCTGCGCTAAGCCGCATAAACCATCCTGCACCAGCATATGAATTCATGTTTGTCCTTTCAGCAGGGCAGACAGATTTCATCAGCATTCCTCATGACATCAGGGTGATGGATAACAGCGGGGAGTGTGTGCGGCTCTTCCCCGGCTCCTCGGCTAAATGCTCGCGCTATTTTCTCTCCACTGCAGTCGTCTCTTCCTAATAGACACGCTAATGGATGTGTGCCGTACACTGAAACATTGTTGACAGCTCCAGTATGCAATTAAGCGCTCAACGACCAATTACATCCCTCAACAGGCCTCTTACGTACATTAACTTTGGGTTTTGACTGACACAGAGGAACTTAACTTGTTGGCAGTAAGTGCAAGACCTCAGAGGGCAGATGAAATTCTATAACTACCAGAATAATAACATCAGATCTTCAGTTAGTACATATCGAGTACTGCTCGGACATCAAGCTGTCTCAGGTAAACTGCAGCGGACAAAAGGCATGTCCTACTTTGGAAAAGGTACGCTTTCGGTCGGATTCTTCATTCGAATGTATATTGAAGCTGTATGAAAGATTTTGCGCGTGTTGTGTAGATGTGCTCCAATCTGCATCTGAATGAATGTAAAGGGAAATGTTGTCATCATTTATTCATCCTCTTGTCATTTGTATGGGTATCGCTGTTCGGGTACCAACCAAAATATTATAGAGGTTTCAAATAGATACAGGTTTGAAAGAGGATGACGATTTTCATCTTTTGGTCACTTTAGTGCAATGTGTAATGACAAACAATATTTTGTATTTAGAATAAAAGTTAAACTGTAACGTTGCACAATAAATATCCTCACATTTTTATGATTGTATCAAACCTAAGGGAGCTTTATAAGAAAATATTGTGCAAATATGCCCTCCGGACATCATTTTTGGGCACTATTGTACACAAAACATACTGTGTCAGTCAAATAAACTATTCTGAAACAACAGAACTGATAGGACTTTTATTTCATCATAAATTGTTCTGAACAATATCTCAAGTATGGATTTAAACATATGAAATACATACAATATGGAATGGAGAATTCATTTTGATAATGCATTTGTCTGGCAAAATGGTACCCGACAACTCAAATGAAAATGAATTTCACTGCAAATGAGGGAATTATGGTTTCAACCAAAAACATTATGGACTGCAGAGATTAACTTGGATAAGAGAAAATATTTTAACGTTGGAAAAAAAGGTTATGCAGCTACAGTTCAAAATAATTTCAAAGTCGCTTTCCCAACACCAACATTTATAAACGTAACACTGTTCTTTTTAAATGTTCCCAAACCATCAAAACAACAAGAAAAGTCCGAAGACTTTCTGTATGACTTTTTCTTAAACTCCTCAGTGAGGTGTGACACCTCTGTCTCTGATCTCTGTAGTGAGACGGTGACCAGAAAAACACAGTTTGATCATCTCAGCCCTGCGGCTTTTTTAGTATTCAGAACGCTGGAAGGGAACGGACAGATTAACCTTCAGTTCCTCTTCCTCCTCTCCAGCAGTCTGACAGACATCATTACAGTCCAGACACAAGCCGAGATAAATGACACTCAGCACACAAACGCAGCTCTCGCTGGATCAGCGCTTCATATCGAGCACCATGAAACCTGTTATTATCAAAAGTGAAATGGCGGAGGAGAGTTATGAAAGCCGTGATGTAAGCATTTTTATCATTATTGTTTTAATAAACAAACAAAAAACAACAGTGCACCTTGGAGACGTGTGCTTGTTTCATTATCTTTTATGAATACAGTGTTCCCTTGATGGGGGATTCAATCTGGCCGAAGAGGGAAATGTGTTTGGAGATTTGCTTTGTCTCAGATGTTTCTCATACAATTCCTGCTTGAAAGGTGCTGCTCTCTAAAAACGTCTCGATTTTCATTTTACAATAATCAGCAATTACATATATATAGAAGAACAATCCATCAGTACGAGGTGAATCACTCATGGCGTGATGATATATATTGTGAAGGACGGTAAAGGTAATAAATCACAGATGTTTAAATCGCTCACTTGGGCTGTGCAGGTAGAGCGGGTCACCTTGGTTTAAATTCTTTTAAAATACAGAATCTTTTGGAAATGCAAGACTTGAAAAGACTTCAATTCTGTTTAAAATGCATCTCGGGGTGAGACCTCAAGAAGCTGAGAACATTTCTGCCAATTCTACAAAACACTGAAGATAGTTTTAAAATAAAATAACATTTCAATATATAGGTTTTTAATCACATAATAATTTCTAGAGTAACATTTGTGTTGATCGATGAGTTTTTTTATTAGTTGTACAATATTGAGAAATTAGTAAATGACCCCAAGCTTTGGAACGGTAGCGTACATAAAATATATATTAAGCCAAATACTCAATGCCAGGATGTCTTGTAAGATGAGGGACCAAGCAAATAAATGTTCAATATAAATGTACATGGGTAGTTTACAAAATCACTATTAATGTTTCCTATGATGTGACAGCAAACATTTTGACAGTAAAGAAACATTTCTCTAATGCTATTTGATATTATATTATAAAGAAAGAAAGAAAACACACACTCTATTAATATATATATATATATATATATTAACATTATGCAATAATACATTATTAACAGTTTGTTTTAAATTGTTTTGCTATGTCAGACATTGGACTCATGTAAGGTATATTTGTTAAATAAACGTAAAACATAAATGTAAACTTAAATAAAAGTAAATATATATTTTATGATATACAAATAATATAAATATATAAAATATGTATATACAAATATATAATAGTATACTATATAAATATATTACATTATTTATAATATATCAAAAATAAACAACAATGAAAATGTTATGAATAATAATTGATTAACCAAACCAAAACAAATTCTATTTTTTTCAGATTTTTGTGTGCATTCTGTATTTTATACTTTTATAATAGCAATGCATTATTCATTTAAGATCAAATAGACCAAAAACTCTTCAAACCTGCAAAAGCATTAACAAGTATCTGCCAATGAAGAAAGCAGACGAAACATCTCTTTGTTTCATCTTTCATCTTGTATTCATCTTTGTGTTTATCCAAAAAAACAGAACAGTTTTGGAATGATAAAAGTTAACGTCATTTTGATGTTTGGGTGAACTGTTCCTTTAAGGAAACAATTTCAGAGAAATAGAAGATAAACTAACAACAACAACAACATACTACACTATGCTCGACATGCAAGACCGACCAAAATCAAAGCTGGTCAACACCTATGTTTGTGCCCAGAAAACACACAAACCCGGCTCAACTTTTGACTGTATGAAGTGTGTGAAGGTCTATCAGTGAAAAGTGTGATAGAGCCGAGATAGGTTTGAGCTATCAGAAGATACGACTGTAATTGCAGTGACCCCGTCTCTCTCCCTCTGGAGCGCAGCGCTGCGTATAATAACACCGGCAAGCTCTGATTCAGCATTTCACTTTATCTGTGAATGAAGCTCGATCTGTGTTGTTTACAGCGGTTGAAAGCGGCCAGATAACCTCACGCACGTTCAGTCACAAACAGCTTGTGTAAATGTGGAGAATTATCACTTGCCAAAACAAACACGGAGGGTGAGGAAATAAAACAAAATGTGTGTTAGAACTATTGTAATTTCCTGATCCTACAACCTCTTTCCACATCTCATCTCTAACGCTGTTTACATTTCGTGTCCATCACAATGGAAGAACCCTCTGATCGTGGCTTGTATGAAATATTTACAGCTGGTCCTTTTTCTCCATTCAGTTCACCATTGGTTTATTTTAGACCCAAAGACGCAGATTCTCTGCTTAATAAAAGTAATGTCTGGTTTCAGCATCGGAAGATAAGTGTGCATATAATGTGAGCTTCAATTGAACTGTTGATCTACTACTAAAGCTCGTTTTCATCTCATCAACCCCAAATTGACTCCTAATTCAGATTTATAAAAAATTCAGCGGTTGAAATAAAAACACTTCCGTCAGAATGGCGCGCAACCGCTGCTTTATTTGATATTTGGACTCATTTCTGGTAAATGGGCCCTATCTCCAGGACACTCCAGGACACTCTTTACAATGAGAGGACAAATGCAGCCAGCTATTTCTCACTTTCTCTTTAGTTCCTTATTTCATTTTTTCAGATAAAAGCTCATTTCGTCGGCAGCGAGCCTTTAACAAGTGACGACATCTCGTGCACATTCATACGGTGCTGATACTACCAATTTCCACTCATTTCCCTCCGGCTTGCTAGACTAGTACAAAGAGAACCTCCTGCCATCATTAAACACCTCACCATGCCTTTAGGACTTTCTATCTGGACAGACGCAGCGTTTGGTTTTCCCCTTTGATGTTCCAAATGGCTTCTATAGTCTGCTCACTTTTTTGCTTTTAGACGGTCTGGTCTTTGGGCCCATTCTCTTAACATCAGAGAGGGATGTATTTATCCTTCTCATTTACACCCAAGACAGTGTGAGAAAAAAGACATTATTAACACACCACGTTTTTACGCCACAAACTCATGGCAATCCACAAACTTAATTCATAACTTCATTACCATTATACAAACTCATATGATTTCTCACCAGTTTTAGTGACGGTGCTTCATTATTTCACTTTAATAATTGTTCATTTTTGAACGTTTCGAATTGTACAAATACAACAAATTAGCCACCTCACAAAAGGGATCCCTGAGGATCTACACAATAGGGATGTAACAATATTATCGATATCGTTTTTTCGCAATAGCAAAATTGTGTCAGTATTATCGTGGTCACGTGACTTTATGAAACATTAGGTCTTCCGGATCCAACATAGAGAATGTTCGAAAAAACAATAGATGTAGCCTTGGCAAGGTCCATCTCATGCAATTTCTCTATCTTACAAACGGGATTCTAAGTCATTTGACCCTTCTCATACTATAACTCATATAACAACAGTTATGACAAGAGGATGCTTATGGCACGTTTCCAAGTCGCCATTTAAAATATTGCAATAAATACCGTATACCCTGGACGTTACACCGAGGTATAACTGCGCAGTGAGATTTTGATATTGTTACATCCCTACTACACAAGCAATGACAATTCAAAGTGAACAGTTTATAGCCTACAAAAAAGAAATTTATACAAGTGTGCTATTAGTATATGAAAAATAAGAACATATCATTTCAGTCTACCTTTCTCTTCTTCGTACAGTGATAATATAATTCGCTTCATTACCTAAATAGGAAGACAATAATATAGATCTACATATAGTGCGGAAAAAAACGTATACTTGCAGAGTAGACCTCGAAGTGTACTTTCACAAACTAAAAACATGCTACGAGTATTGAACTTTATAAGTTAAATTGTAGTATAGTTGCAGTTCACACAAAACGTTGTCTGCTCACATTTTACTGCTGTTACTCTTTCATACCAAAAATACGATATACTATATACTACTGTTTATACTATATACTAAAAAGTGGGGCCACTTTAGTGCCAAAAAGTATTGAAACAGTACACAAGCGTATACTAGTACATTTATTATTATACTTACTGCATAAAGGATCAGCTTCAACTTAACTATTGCATACTTAATAAAACACTTAATAATAATAGTAAGTTTTATTTATATAGCGCCTTTCCAGGGCTCAAGGATGCTTTACAACAAACAAACAACAATAAAGGCAATTGACAAAGACAGCAGACAAAACAACAGTAGATGAGAATTAGGTGAATGGGGCGGCACCCAGCAGAATATAAACAAATATATATATATAAAAAAAAAAACCTTAAGAATTATGACATTGAGAAAATAAGTGAGTTTTGAGCATGGATTTGTTTTCAGAAATAGTGTTAACAGAACAGAGTCATCGGGGGAGAGAGTTCAACATTTTGGGTGCAATTGAAGTATACTTATATTTTGCAGGGGTAATAATCTATCATAGAAAGGGCAAACAACACCAAAGAGTATTAAGTAGAACACGCAACTAGTATGCTAAATATACATCATTTAACAGACTTCTAACACTTAAGTTTACACTGCTTGTTTTAACATACTTTTATGGTGTTTGTTTTGTAGTATGAGAAATGTGCAGGTGAGTACATAAGGACAGATATATTTTAGTTTGATCTTTTCCTGTAATAGGCAGTGAGAGGACCACCGTGCCCCCCTCTCTACCCAGCACAGCTGTATTTATCTCCTCTGTGAAGGGCTGCTGTTTTTCCCACTCTCTTACTAATTGATGTAATTATCGTTCTATTTTTGCTGAAGGTCTGCGAACAACAGCACATTATGACAGGAGGAGCTAATTATCTTTATTCCTACATTTCTGATATCTTGACAGTGTCTTACATAGTTTGCAAAGTTGGGAGTAACTTACTAAAAGTAAATACAGTGCGACTGAATGTCAGCCGTTTAAAAATATATATTTTTACATTCACATTGTATTGCATGTGCATCTTTACATTGTGTTTTATGAATCAACGAGTGACGGGACATTAGGCGATCGCTTTGTTTTTCTGAGTCCATTTTGTAATCTTAATATAAACACAGCTCTGATAACTAGAGAATTTCTTCAAACAGTTTATATATTTAAAGCTGCGATTTGTTACTTTTGCTTCTCTATCATCATGTCTTTATGAAATATACACAAAATTGCAATTTTTTACTTAAAAGAAAATGTCATCACTCCACAAAGCATGTTAAAGAAAGTAGTAAAAAAACAAAGACTAAAGTGCCTAAGCTGTCCATCTCCATCGGTACTATTTTCCCTAACAGATGTGCATCAGTGTGACATCATCATTTCTGGGCGGGGCCAAGGCTCACACTTTCCAGGCGGTGTTGCAGGTTCATATTTGCAAAAGGTCAAGTTTCAAAGCAACTTCCTCACAACACTGTTGGTTTGTGTGGTGTGTGATTGGATTTTCATTGTTGCCTTGAAAGATCACAACAGAGGCTGTAAAAAGCAAGGATGCACCCCTGACTACATTTAAGGTTGATTCCATTAAACACAACTGCTAGAAACAGTATCTCTAAATAAATCAATAGCAATTCTAGGCCTCCAGGTAATTTCAATCAAAGCTGGCTATTTAAGAACCATTCCCTTTTATCCACTTGTCTGAGGCTGACAGAAGTATTTAACACGGATTTACATCAGTTACATATTGTTGAGAAATCTGTGTGGTTCAAAACTCTCTCCATAAAGTTCACATGAAAACTGATCTCATTTACTTTCTCAAAGAACTGTATGTGTTCACTGGTGTACAGTATGTTACTCCAAAGAAACCCAAACATTTGTATTCCCAACCATTTTTCATTACTTAACACTTTTGTTTCTGAGTTGAAATGCTTTACAAAAAAGTGCGTTGGTTTCTCTATAGAAATATATTTGAAGTTGTTTTATATAATGGATGTCTGCAAAATGACAGGAGTGGAAAACGCATTAAGGCCCCAAAAGTTATATTGGGAATTGATTTAGATTCTGATAAAGTGTAATCCATATTGGCACTCTTAAACACAACTGAGACTCAGAAACAACAGGCATAACATTAATATGAAATTATTTACATACTTACATTTATTTCTGATCAAAATTGGTAACATTTGACAATAAGGTGCTATTTGTTAACAATATCTTAATGCATTAGCTGACATTAACTAACAATCAACAATTCTTCTATAACATTTATACATTTTACTTAATGCACCACGCACTTGAACATGAACCATAACTGTTTGGACATAAACTGGTCAAAGAAAAAGAAGCCGAGGAGGGGGGTATTGTCCAGCCCGAAGATCCAGCCGGACGACAACACCGGGACTCAGCCCAAATATTTTTGAGGGGGGCGCCATACGGGCAGGAGGGCCCGATCGTCCAGCGGGCCTCCTGATGTCCCAAGTCCGGTGGTCCCATCGTGTCCGGTGGTCCCATCGTGTCCGGTGGTCCCCCCCGTGTCCGGTGGTCCCAAGTCCGGCCCAGGCGTCCACTCAAGGTTCAAGTCCTGTCCCCAGTCCTGCGGCTCAGCCGGTCTTCCGGCCGGTGTCAAGTCCTGCACCCAGTCCTGCGGCTCAGCCGGCCTTCCGGCCGGTGTCAAGTCCTGCACCCAGTCCTGCGGCTCAGCCGGCCTTCCGGCCGGTGTCAAGTCCTGCGGCTCAGCTGGCCTTTCCGGCCGGTGTCAAGTCCTGCACCCAGTCCTGCGGCTCAGCCGGCCTTCCAGCCAGTGTCAAGTCCTGCACCCATTCCTGCGGCTCAGCCGGCCTTCCAGCCGGTGTCAAGTCCTGCACCCAGTCCTGCGAGCGCCCCCGGGAACTAAGACTGTCCCACCCTATTGGACATCCCCCCCATGAACTCTGTTGTTCCCCCTCCCCCCTCCCTTGTTTGTTATTTTTATTATGTCACCCCAACCCTGTTGTAATGTATTCTTGTCTGCCCCTAATCTTGTTTACTATGTTTTGCTTTGTCTTGTCGTTGTCCCAGTCTGCCTTGTCTTGTCAGTCTACCCCTTGATGAACACCTGGAGGTGTTCATTTAAGGGGGGGCTTATGTCATGATTCTGCTATCATGTCATGTTTATTCTTGGTCTTGAGGGGAGTCATGGCATAGCCTTAGGTTTTGTGTGAGAAAGACATGGCTCGTGTTTTGACTCTGACTTGCCATGTGCTTTCTCGTGTCTCGTCATTGTTTCTCTCACTTTTGTCTCGTTAACCTTCTCTGAGTGTTCCAGTACCCGCACCTGACCCTTGTTAATTATCCTTTGTCTGTCTCCCTTTAAAACATCCTCGTGTTTGTATATTGTATGCGTTGTACGTCTTGGTTTATTACTGCATCGTGTTTTGGTGAGTTAGTTTAGTCTTGTTCTTAGTGTTTATGTTCCTAGTTTAGTTAGTCCGTGTCCTGTTTGTAACTATTGTTTATCTTGTCCTGTTTTACTGCCTCGTGGGTTTTTGTTTTGTTTTGTTTATTATTCAAATCTTATTGTTACCCAGTCATCCCTGTGTCTGCCTGCACTTGGGTTCTCCCTCTAACACATCCGTGACAGTATTTATTTGGCTGGAAAATGTAGTCGTGTAAAACTAAAATGCTCAGATTAATAACATACGGTGGAAAACACTACAGTAACAAAATATTTGTTGAGTAAACATTTTGTACAAATATTACTGAGAAAAATGTCTTAATTTACTAGCCTACCGGTTCTGCAGAATACAACAGGAAACAATTTTGTAATTATTTGAGTGAACTCAACACAATAGCAGTACATTATGTCTAAAACTAGTGCGGGTTCCCAAAATGTTATGAATTGAATAGGGAATTCTTAAGGACGAGAGCGAACGACACACAGGCCGAGATGTTTCTCCATTCAATCCCACTGAAAAATGTTATCAAGTCCTACCTATAAGCCTTGCTCACCAGACTTGAATTTTGAGTACAAGTTTATTTATAAAGCAGCTTTTGAGTCCAAGTCGAGAAGCACATCTTTGGTTTCACAAGTTTCCATCTATGCCAACAAAGCAGAATTCACTGACAAAACACCAACGATGCAGCCAAAGATTCTGGTTATATTTCAGTCACCCAAAAATAACAATAATGTCTTCATTGATTCTGCATCTGACTCTTCTGTGGAAGACAAAAGAAGACATTTTGAGAAATGTAGTGGTTAGTGTTCATACAATAGAAGTCGATGGTGGCCAATGTTGCTTGGTCACCAACATTCTCAATCTTCTTTTGAGTTCTCCAGTTTCGGAAAGACACGAGGATGAATAAATGATCACAGAATAAACATTTTTAGCAAACTGTAAGATATGATGGTACAACAAACTGCTTTAAAAGAGCATTCACTGGAAACCACAGACCTTGTGAAAGCAAACACTAAAACAAGTTGCTTCGTGATTGGTTCCCTAGTGGTAAATGTAATCATTAAGAGCTGTTAAGATTCATATCCGATGGATCAACAGCCCCAGCGTGCCTGAGCATTCAGGCCTCAGGGTGCAAACATGCCCGCTCCGCCTCCACCGAGGCCGATGATAATGAGATCCGTTTCCACAAGGCTCCGACTGCGAGCCAGCGAACGCTTGACCGGTGAGCAGAGCAGAAATTCTGAGGATGATGCCGGCTTATGCCACACCATATGTCACTGCCGCCAAGTCCTTCTCATACTTCTGAACCGTGCCAAGTGGATTTTCTGTCCAGTCAAGCCTGCGTTCTCTAGCGTCTCTCGGAATATCAATTACAGAGCCGTGCGTCTCTGATCCGCGGGGAGTGGAAGGCAACGGCCGGGGCAGCAAAAGAGGAGGGCTGGATCTTTCTTATCTGACTGAGCAGGGTGAGATTTGGGAATTAAACCTGCTGATAATAATCAGAACGCTCGATTTTATTGAAAGAAAAGATTTAGATGTCAAACTCCAGCACGCCTACAGGTAATCGGCGTTATTCTTGAAACACGAGCGGAACGAATTTCTGTGCAAATTGCTTTTAGACACAACCTTACGTCGATTGTTTTCCCCGTGAGATTTTAGGTTCCTTCTTATAATTGGTCCATATCTGTAAAGCCCACCCCCACACCTAATCCTACAATTTGGAAGCGACAAACGCAACGCTTTTATTAATACAGAATTTAATTGTATGTCATGAATGGCGTCTGTGTTACATTGTGTTGCTGATGGGTACAATCCCATCCTTCCTATCACTGAATATTCTATTTCAATCAGAAAACATCATCACATAAAGGAAGGTAAATGAATCGAGAATGCATTTCAAAAGGCAGCTGATTGTGTAATTCAAATCAGATTTACAAATAGCCTCTGAAATTTCACAAACAATGGGAATGAATTGAAGAGCCGCCACATTAGTTTTGTTGTCAAAAAATCTTGCTGCCAAAATGCCATAAGAAACCGTTCAGATAGAAGAACTGTTCTGGGTAAATCAGATTTATCAGTGCCGTGAGATATCAGTGCCGGAGGATCAGTCAGATCTGATCTTAAAGGAACAGATACGCAAAAATAAAAATCAGTTAATAACCCTTGTGTCGTTGTGACTTTTCTTCTACGAAACAGAAAATGAGGTACCACCAAAGCTGAGGTTGACTTATACTGCAAAGCAACAAAAAGGAAAACTATAAAAAGAAACACTATAAATTGTCCAAAACTTTCAAAATTCCAATACACAAAATCTCATAAAACTATGGTAATAAAAATGAAAACCAATCGGACTAAAAACATAGTTACTACTACCCTATTACTATAATAAAACCACGGTTAGTTTTCACTAGGATGATACGCTATATTCATTACAATGCCTACTCTTCAAGCCAAATACAACAGTATACAGTACAATCATTTTTCTCCACACCTTTTGACGTCAAAAGCAACATCGACACACTACACAACATGCCAATATAATCTAATGTATATCAGAGAAGAGAGAACAGTCTCTTTAGTGTTATGACTTCAGAAGATTTCCTTTAATGTTGCCTTTTGTTTCACAGAAGAGAGAAAGGTTTCGACAAACATGAATGACAGAACTTGAGTTATTCTCTTCAGTGTTGGACTGGATGACAGAACCGAAGCTTTGATCCGGCCTCTCTCTTTCATAGGATTGATGAGATGAGACTGGAGGAAAACTGCCTGCCTCGCTTCGAAAACTCTCTCTCCCTTCTTTTCTTTCTTTTCTCAATCCGTCCGCCATAACTCAATACGTTCACTGTCTCCAGTTTTCTCTACCTCAGCGTGTCTCTTTGTCTTTTATTTTCTGTCTCTATATCAATCTACCGCTTTGTGAACCTCTGAAAAAAACTCTGCGAGCAGCCTAGATAGAGAGCATTTGAAGACATCACAGATGTGATCTTTACGTGAAGGAAACGTACACGTCACAAACGGTGTGTTTACAGCTGAAATTTGAAATTGCAATTTATATTCCTTAAAAAAACTAAAACTACAACAAAGTATCACAGATGTGAACCCGTCCGTGCAAACCCAGCTAAAGTCTTTTTTTTCTGATTCACCGTTGTCTTCATCACGCATAATGTAAAGAACATTCTGTGAAAATATAATGTCCATATCTTCATGTCAAACATGTCGTAAATTTTAAATCAAACGTTGATGCTCTTTAGCCTGCATTTCACACACTGGTTCACACATATTTGGATTGTTCATTATATACAAACATAGCTTTTTTAAATCTTTTACTTTTTTTCAACTACTGCAAGTTTTACTGTTACCGTGAACCATTAGTAAACAAATCCTTTTATAAATAACACAAGCAGAAGGCACTTAACACAAGTACAAAAATGCAAAAGCTGTGTTCACACCAAACGGGAATGAGGCCTGTGTTCCTCGCTCTTTATTACTCACGTGAATAGTTTGTTATTTTCACATGAAAAACACCATGTGACGGGGAGTGTCTTCGCACGCGACATGTCAAACAGTAGGTGTCAATGAGCTCTTTGTGCAAATTTCTCTCTTTAGAAATTATGACTTGTGATCATGATTGCGAAAATTTGCGTTTGGTGTGAGCAAAGCATTACAGCTTGCTAGTTTTAAATGCAAATCGTTGCATTTTTGGAAATTTAAAAAGCCATGCATACTCTTGCCAAAAAAACATTGTTTTCATAGGTTAACGTTTCACAACTATCCTCATGGGTTTCACAGCATGAAAATGTTCCAGAAATCAAACGGTAGGTGTCAATGAGATCTTCGTGCAAATATCCGGCTCAAGTAGATCATTTTCAAGTTGCGCAGAAGATGCGATTGACACAGATTTGTGGCAATCGCTCCGCCCCATTTGCGTCATTCGTGTTGCGTGTTCACATCTATTCCCATCTTTGTATTGACTGTGTATGTGACTTACTTGCGCAAAATGCTATATTTGCATTTGGTGCGAACAAAGCATTACAGCTAACAAGTTTTAAATGCAAATCGTTGAATTGAAAAATTGAAAAAGCCATGCATACTCTTACAAAAAGTGTCAACAACCGTCCCCATGGGTTTCACATCATGAAAATGTTTCATAATTGTTAAGCACATTTCACATTCATGTGGCTTTTTGCATATCTCACATCAGTATGAATCAATCCTGTATTTTACCCACACCTGACTTTATCTTTGCCTATTTTAGATAAAAAGGGAAAACAGACTGAGAAGATCTTTGTTAATCTGGTGTGGACTGAGCGCAAAGAGCTCTGGGGATAGTTTGCTTCATTAAAATGCTTCAGTCAAGCAAAAACAGACATAAAGACCTCTTTTCACCACAAAACACCACCGTGTTTGTCTGTGAAAACCTGGCCGATTATCCAGCCTCAATGGGCGTACACCTCAAAATTCCTGGAAGATATCTAAAGGTTCACGAGTGTGGTTGATGCGGCCGCATGGACACGATTCTCAGACACACAGTTGTCTGCGTTCTGGCACTCGGCACAAAACCTGATTGTTTCCAGGCGACAGCTTGCACTCGGTTTCATCGTCATTAGATTTGGAGCGACTGACCTTTCAAATCCCAGCTGTCAGTGAGTTGATCATATCTAAAACCGTTACACGCTGCAATTAGAGCTGAAGCAACCGATTTATTTGACAGACACAGACAGATATTGTGAGAGAGCAAGCAAGACGGAGGGCCATTAAACACAGCGGGGCCCATACTCTCTTGTCATGTGGGAATCGGCCCAAAGGAGGGCGAAGTGAATTAGCCATGAGTAGAAAGGCGATGCGCAATGAAAGAACGAGCGTCAAGACGCGGTCGGATCTCTGAAGCACGCCACGTAACCGATAACCGCTCGGCTCAGGCCACCGCCACAGAGCTGAAATATTTATCCAGCTGGGGCTCGAGGGGCCTCTGGAACGGGGCCTGACAGGAGAAGACAGGCCAGCGCTTCCCCGTGGGCCGTCCCGCTCTCTCTGGGGCTTTGCTCGTTTGCTGTGTGACTTCACAAATGGCCAGGAAACATCTGACGGGCCGCGCTGCCAGCTCAATTATGCATCTCTACCCTGCACAAAAAATAAAGTGCTGTAGCTTTTCATTTCATGACACGATGGAGGAAGAAACACAGAGAAAGACTCCTTCAGACTTCAGATCAACCGACACTAAAATAGACGAAATGTGCAGGAGTTACTGAATTTCAGTTGTTGGAATATTCTTAGTATGCATAATATATCATTTATTTATATATAATTGTACTGTGTATTCAGCATGAAAATACTGTGATTAATTGAAAAACTGGATCACGTTAAAGCTACAGTTTGTAAAAAACACTGCTAGAGGGCACACGATCAAAACAACAACAATGGCGTAGCTTGATGACGCTGTGAAGTAACGTGGTATGATGGGATCTGTTGTCTTCAACTCCACCGCTGTTTGCCATCAATCAGACGGGAACGAGAAATCATGTTATAAAAGTTGCGTATAATTGTGATCTGTAAATAAGTGAGGCTTAGCCACAGGCTAGTGGCTTCCTAGACGCTAGACACTGTTTTCATGCGGTTAAAGGCGGTAACAAAGGGTAACGCAGATATAACGCCATTGACAGGCGACTGCTCAGCCCCGTGTCACTGTTTAGAATGCCGATTTTCTCAAGATTTACAAGTAGTTGGAAACATTTGAGATATTGTAAGTTCTCATCTGAACAAAATATATAACACTGGCCAAGTAGTGTTTGGATATTTTACTGCACCTTTAACATATAAGGTCTCTTTGATATCTCAGTTATTTTTCCTAGATTTTGAAGTCCCATCTGTGTCTCAGATATTTATCCGGAGAAAAAGAGTCACACGAATCTCATCAAGAGTTTCAGAAGAGATCTCAAGAATGTGCTAAACTGAGCTCAGATTTCTGCAATCACAAGTGGATATTATTGAAGATCTCAACATGAACTCTTGATCATTCATTCTCTAATATTTTATGTTTGATTACTGAGACTAAATTCATACTTGAAACTGACCCGCAAGTGAGAACTCAAATCAAATCTCCCGAGCTATGAAAGAGCAACATCCCAGCAATAATATTAACCTGTGTGTTAAACACACACACCCACATCAGCATCTATTGCTCAAGTCATCAGAAACTACAAACTGGAAATTAGTTACGGCAGCTTTGTTACTGCAGATCGAAGGACGCTGCTTAACTCGTGCACACATTATGAGAAAAACATTAGAGAGCAAATAAAGTAGAATGGATGAGAACTGAGCAGAAGGTCAAAGAACCATTATAAGTCCATTAAAACATACAGTTAGCCCGACGGCTCAGGACACGAGTGTCTGCGCATGTACAGCAGACAGACAGATGTGGCCTGTCTCATTAAAATGACAGCTGGCTATTGAGCTCACTGCTGGACCTGTGGGCCGTTTGGTGAAATGGGTGAGAGTGCATTATAGTCATGTTTCATAATTGAGCATCTGGACTCTTCAGAGTCTGAAGCTTGTCATTTCTGCACCATCTCTGAGCGCGCTCACACGTACATCCACGTTAATCCACACGCAGGCCGGGAGCTCTGCCGGAGAGTAATCGCATTTCTCCATGTACACCGAATATTTACCGTGTCAGATCATTCGGATGCTGGTTTAGCGTGTTTCAGGAGCTCATCTAGAGGTTTGTACGTTCGCAGCGATGCAGTTTCCAGACTTAAATCCATCCATACTTTTTCCATATTTTTCATAAGCTTAAAAACTAGGTCAGGTCAAACAGGACTTATGTTTACAAATATGTGATTACGTCATTTACAGCCATTGTAAATTCCAAATATTCATTTAATCATCATTTCAAGATGTATTGTGGTCAGTCCATATTTCAACCAAATCAAACCTCAGGAGGGACATAAAGTCATCCAACAGCACTGTGAAAGACTGACAGCACGGCAAGACACATGAATAATAATAATATATTTTATTTATATAGCCCCTTTCCAGGGCTCAAGGACTCTTTACAAATGAGGCAAACAGTGGTAGAAATAGAACACAACACAGACATCAAGTAAAAAAATCAAGAAAAAAATTAAGACTGCGATTAAAAATCCAGATTATCACGTAAAAAAAGCCTTTTTGGAAACAAATGTACGGACATTACTTTAGTATTGCTTAAAGGAGAATATGAACTTGTCTTCTTTGCCGTATTTGATACAGAGCATCTTTTCTTTTATTAGCAAATAAATGCAAATAGTCATAGAAACAATATCTTTATTTGAACATTTTAAATTTGTTAGTAATTCACAGAATAAAACAAAATTTGTCATTTTACCTAAACACATACCTATAAATATTACATTTAGAAAAACTATATTGTAATTTCTCTTATTTTTTTTCTGTAGGTATACATCAAAATCTAAATTAGCAATTTACAATATCCATCAAATCTTACATTTCAACAATTTTGGTTATTATTCATATATTTATAATTACTACAGATTTTTGAATCATTTTTAATGAAATCATATTCGTCCCCTTACGCTCAAAAACGATGTACTAAACAAAAACATGAGAATATTTAGCATTTTATATTCTATTTTTATTCATACAGTATTGGTATTTTAGTATCAATTATATATTAAAATGTATATTATTTATAAGAATACGTTGTCATAACCAATCTTTCACCTGTGTAGGAGTTTTTAGCCTGAACAGTTTCTTTATGATTTGGACA
Organism: Barbatula barbatula; assembly: GCF_947034865.1. Taxonomy (NCBI): domain Eukaryota; kingdom Metazoa; phylum Chordata; class Actinopteri; order Cypriniformes; family Nemacheilidae; genus Barbatula; species Barbatula barbatula. The sequence goes on from NC_136772.1 coordinate 1,328,990, forward strand.
TCATTCACGTGCAACCAGTGATTACAACATAATGTAAGATGTAAGCCTACAAATAAAATGATATCAGTATATATATATATATATATATATATATATTTAGTACAATATACTAGTGTTTCCTCAGTTGATGCAAATTAAAAACTATAAATAGTATAAAACTTTCTATAGTCATAACAGAACTGAATGTTCAAACTGTTCCAGTAAAACGTGAAACCGGCTTTTTCATTTCCGACCCTGCCGGTAAGTAGATTTGACAAGGACAGTCCTACAGTACATCCCGTCAATGACAGGAATAAATGGAAAGACATCTGAAATGTTTGTCATCTATTCTGAATGATATCACATGGTGCTCTGAACACTGACAGGAGGTGAGGTCCGGCTATACATATTCTGCCCTTCATTTGCATGCATTAAACTGTATAAACCTTCTTTATCAAAGACAATCAGAGCTTTCAAGGACACGGGAAGATCAAACTGATTCATTATCATTTTTCATATTAACAGTACAGCAGGTCCCACACACGGCCGAGTTAAATCTCTGTGTACCTCAAGGAGGCTTTGGGCGGGATAATGACTCTAATATGATTTGAGTTGTATGATAATTGAATTTGAGCAAATGAAGGTCAGTCTTTGTGGATTCTGCAGAGGAGGATGAGGTGCTGAGCTTAAAATAAACAGCGTACGCTTCCATAGGCGCTTAACAAACTGTAGAAATTATACACAAGACTAATGGATGGTGTTTATAAACTTTAGAGTTTCTCAAAGAAGAGAATACACTGGAGGCAATTACTGAAAACACCAGGTGTACGAGAGAAATTATACTAAAATATGAGCACAAGGTAAAACATTTACTCAAATAAAAAGTCAAAATATCTAGCCAAGTAAAAAGTGTCTATGTTCAATTATATAAAGGAAATGAAACTTTTTTTGCATTGAGGTTGCAATTTCATAGCTCAGGAGATTTCATTGAAGTATCTCAGATGTTTCACCTAAAATTGCTGATGGGAAATAGAAAAAGAAACAAATGATCTTTAATAAATTGTCTTTTGATTGCAGACTTGACAAATCTGAGTTCAGTTTGAGATATTGTTGACATCTCTTCTGAAATTTGAATGGATACATTTGTGAGATTCGATGAGAAATGTTTGAGTTCATATCGAGATCTTCAATAAGATTGACCTTTGTTTGCAGATGTGACGAATCTGAGCTCCTTTTGAGACATTGTTGACATCTCCTCTCAAACTCATCTCAAACTCAAACGCAATGTGAAACATATCTAAGGCGCAGATGAGAAGTTTCCATTTGTTCTCCATTTGATCTTATCGATTGTCTAGGAGAAAGATAATAAAGACATTTTCTTTTTTGTCTTGTGGGTTTAGCCTTTAATAAAGACGTAACATGCCTCTCGATTTAAAAGTAACTACAATGCACAAGTTTCTCAAAGCACTTCTAAGAAGATTAGTCAACGAGAATGTTAAATGAACCCCCTCCGGTTTTTTTAATGAACATTGCCCATCACACTGCACACATTTTCTAACTGTACGCTATTAAAAAAGTTTCTCTTTATCCTTTTTTAATCAAATAAAAGAACATTCTCTCCTCTGAAACCTCTTTAACGTCGACTTACGGTAATGAAGTGAAATGACTGTAGCACTGTGCACCCCTGGATACCACATCTGCAGTCATCACAAAAAGAGCTTGACTTTGCATTTTTATAAAGAAGAGAAGTGAAAATCTCAGCACAGAATCAGAAGCAAGGATCTCTGTGTTATTTCTGTCTCCGTGTGTGTTATTTATCTGATATAAATGTCACTGCTGTGTCCCCTGCCGCACGGCTCGCCACACCCTACATTAACATTTACACAAATACTGTATTATTAACACATTTTCTTATTCAATTGGGATCCACAAGACAAGCTACAAAAACAAAATCCAAATACCTTGGGAAGTAAGTTTGCAACGTTGACAGGTACTCATGGCTAACATTCAAAATCGCTTATATTCATAACATTTTACAATCGAGGGTGGACAAAACATCTTTATATTTGCATACTCCATATAATGGCTAAGACTGAACAGGAGTTATTCGCAATTCTCTCAACTTCCTTTGATCACATTCTTGTGCACATGACCTTAACTTCCAAACACTAAGGTCATCAACTTACAACGATAGTTAAGTTGATGGAAAGCTTCAACCAATGGCTGATATTTCAGTAGTTTGGTATGATAACAGGTCTCCAAATACAGATCAAAACAACAGACGGCTCAATGACAAATACTTTTAAAGCTTCGTTTACAATGTCAGGAGTATTTGGAACGTTTGTAAAAGTCTCTTGGCGTGATGTAGCCGATTCAATTCAACAGTAGTATGTTGGAAAATCTTACTGTTTATGTGTTGTTTCCTTTACAATCAGATCAACCAGGCGATGCTGTCTGGCCACATAAAGTCCTTTATAACAGCAACATTCATTTCAGATGTGAGCAATTGTTTGATCTCCTGTTGATTTTGATGTAACAGGCAATGGGGCTTGTACTTTGATGGACCCCATGTGTGCAGATTGTAATCGAGCTCTAATCATAAACATTTGATTATAAAACGGTCAGTTCTGGTCCTTGATTCTGATTGGCTGAGCGGAGTTCTTAGCCGATATATAACGGCTGACCGCACCACATAGCCTAAATATCATTTTATTTACTTTATTTCATGAAGCCTTGCTACGCATATGGAATAACCGTTTTATAAAAGCAATAAGCCTCCGCTTCGCGTCGTGCCACAAACGCCCTTAGCTGTTATAAAATGCACTGTAACCCACTTCTTCACGGGGCTTATTGCTTTAATATCCTGCGAGATTGAAGGATTTGTCGAGGCAGAGTGGGATACTCAATGGTCAGCTGATTAAAGAAATGCTCATTTTGGGGTTCTTTTGAGGGGAAAAAGTGAAGCTCTTTTGACAAGGTTCACTGTCATTGTTGAGTACCACTAGAGATATGCAAGTCTGTTATTATGTTCTCATTAAGGGCTCCTACCGCCCCGTCAGGTCCCTGCCAAGAGAGCTGCAGTCCTGTACGCTGGCAGAGATCATTCAAATCCAGCATACACCAAATCCGGTTGCTTTGATATCTAGTTTTCCATTTGGTTTTAATATAAACCCAAGAAATTGGGGCTCATTGTGAGCGCGGCCGGTCTCTTGCGCCGTAGAAAAAGTGACTCACGTGCGCTGTTATTGAGCATGTTAAGAAGACGCACACATCTAACAACTATCAGCTGAGGTGACACTTAAAGAGACAGTTCACCCCTTTACTCAGTTTAAAGTTCACTCTTTTTAAAAAAAGGTGCTTCAAAAGGTTCTTCAATGCCACAGAACAGGGGTCTTCAACTACTTTTCTTCGCGGGCCAGATTCCAAAAGTATAAATAGGATGCAGGACAGTTTTTTCCATATCATCATTTCTTCTGTTATGTTACTTATTGCATTTTGTTCCATTAATACAGTTTTTGTTGCTGTTACTTGTAGGTCATTTACATTTAAATTCCTGCATTTGGCAGGTGCTTTTAACCTAAGCGACTTACATTGCATTGTACCATACATTTGTTTCTGACTATGTGAGATCGAACCCATGACCTTGGCATTGCTAGCACCATGCTCTAACCACTAAAGCATATAGGTCATAGGCCTACATTAAAACACGCACACAAATATTGCATTAATTATTTGGGCCTTTTCATTATATTTAATTAAAAGGGATATTGTCGTAATAATTACAACCAGAAACTGAGGTTCGTGAGGAGCAGCGGATATTAAGTCACTGATATGAGACAAACACAAAGGAGACGAGGGACGGGCCATTATTTTAAACAAATGTTTGTACACAACTGCATGAAATATATCACTCTGTCAATTTCATAACACAACTGAGAACTCATCCAAATCTACTGAGCTATGAGAGAGCAAACTTGTTTGCATTCTGAATGGCCTATTGCGACTTGAAGATCCTTAACTCTTGGGCAGTTATGGTTTTAACCCCTGTAGAGTGTTTTAAGAGCAGCATTAAAGTTCCTGATGGATTAGACATACTGTAACTCAATGGAAGACTATTACACCCTCGCTTTATTTGACGTCCAACCGAAATGTTTCTATGGCAGATTCAACGTTTTTCAAATCTTTTTCCATTAACAATATCATTTAATCCTGAACTGGTCTTAATCTTTTGTTCGGCTGTCTAATCCTGAATGTGTTTTCTGCAGCGGTCTGGAGGTGTTGAATTGACTGTGTTGGTGATGTGCGAGTCGGCCTGAAGCCACTTAAGCCGTGAGGATTATCAGCAAAGCAGCTGAGACACATAGAGACAGGGCTGTGTCTATGTGTCTCACGGGTACAGGACGTGATGTCATGATGTCATTCTCAGAGCCTAATAAGTGTTAAATAAATAACAACAACATACATTTAAAAACAGCAGGCATACACCGTTATTGAAAGCATCTCTGTTAGAAGAAACTTTAACCATATGGCCCTTACTGGCTCTACTTCCTAATATCTTCAGTCTTGCTTATACGAGCATCATAAACAAAGTCAAATTGATCACTTCATGTTGTTCAGCGTGCCCCTAAAGGCTCAATATAAATGAGAGGAATAAGAAAATATTTTTCTGCTCAGACCTACGGGACAGCGGTAAATATGATTTCTCCCAGAACTGATAAATATAAGCGAATGACGCTTCGTAAAAAGATGATAGAGAAGAGCTCACAGAAGCTCTGTTTTTTAAAAGCTCTCTGTCATTACCGTAACCGTTTTATTGAAAACTCTTCATAACGCTGACTTTATCACTTAACCTTATGCTGATTGTCAATGTTTAGACTCAAACAGAATGTTGAAGTGATGAAGTCACAGGGTTCATAAAATCTCCTACAGAAGGTCAGGAATGGTTGGCTTTGATGAATGAACTTTTTTAAAATGACCTGCTGGGAGGATACCATGAAAAACAGATTGGATTGGATTTAGTTTTTCACTCACCTGTCAAACACGACGTGTCTGGTTCAATGACGGATTGTCTTTCGAACGAGATGTATTTATTCCATAAGGGAATCTGAATGATAATCTTTAAAGGAGTAGTTCACTATAAAATTAAAATGTCGTGATAATTCACTCACCCACCAGTCATACAAACCTTTTTGTAAGTTGTGTCTTTATTTCTTCTGTCAAAAAAAAGAGGGGCTTTTGAGGAAAGTTTTCCAGGGCTCTTCTCCGTATAATGTACTTCATTGGGGGCTGTAGAAGTCACATTTTATTGTAATCTTGCAAGTGAGAAAAAAAACAGACTAGAAGCTTTTCTATGACTATTAATTCATCCAATTTATAAGTATTTGGCGCTTGTGTTATTGACACGAAAAAGCTTACACCTTGAATATATGATAACCCCATTTTTTACAATGCGTTTCCAAGAAAAAAAAGTCTTATATTCAGAACAACATGGTCATTTAAACGGCAAATAAAAATGTATGAGAATTAAATGTCAAAGCCCTGAAACAGACAATTAATCGTCAAAATCGCAGTGATTTGTTAGACAATTAATCCTCCAAATTTCAGCCCTATTCAAGATCAACAATGCCATCGTGTTTCACAGCAGAAATCCTGTTGAAGATCTACTTCCATAAACAAGATCTCACAGAAAGTGAACAAGCACTTTAGCCAGCACTAGGGGTATGTAGGAAGTGAATACAACAAATATTAATACAAAACGTTATACACACAAACACACACAAAGGAGCTTCACATTAACCACAATTACACTTAATAGTTCTTGTCAGTGACAGAATAATGTTAATATGTACATCCTAATGCGGTTTGTTCTGTTTAAATGACTTCATGCAAGAGCGACAGACTATTGTGTGCGCTGAAGAAAAGAGCTGAAGGGTCATCCACAGTTTATAATTAAAGTAAAGAAACCCCTCGACAGTTACTGTATTTAGTTTCCACAGCATATAATCCAGGGTGAAGTACACACGGTAACAAAGACGCAAACCTCTCTTACAAATCAGTTTGTGTCGTTTCATCCATCAATCAACACAAAACATGTCCAACACTTCAACAAAACGTATTATTTATAGACATCATATTTATCAAGCAGTATATCATTTAAAGTCAATGTGAAATGCTGTTGGCAACTCATTCTGCAACATGACATTAATTCTCTAGTGTGACAAGTTAAATATTATATTCAAGGGAAAACATGGATTTGATTTGATCCATTAGGGAATGACTGGACTCTGAGAAATGGTATAATATGTGTTACAGCGCAAAGAGTGCCGACACAATACACATTCATGTTTAATACTGTACCATGCAAACTACTGCCTCTGTGACATGAATACGATTTCTTTCTTTCGCATTTTATCAACAACGAACCAAACCAACTTTCACTCCCCACAGATCATATCAGACTTCATCCTTATTTTACTACTGGACGGGAGATGTGTTCTGGCCTTTCATCTACATGAGATGAATCATTCGAGTTTTTCAAACACAACCTGTTTTAATAATCACAATCATTGTAATTCCCAGATGACAGAAGCCCTTTACTCCATCTGGTCTTGTTCGAACCCTCAGATGCAAATATAGACAAAGCACTAGTCTTATAGATGCGATCTGACAACGCTCTGAACCTCAAAGGCTCAAATCCCAAGGAATCGAGTGTGTCTTCTGGGATAAGGTACTACAAAAACATACTGTAACCTTCAAAACCAGTGCGAAAAGAGCACAGAGCTGTATTTCATTTCACGTGCCAAGACGGTGTTTAAATAGAGCAGTGAAAACTCACAGAGAGGTTACAAAACTGTCATAATAAATCAATTATCATTCAGTGTTAAGGCATTATAAGTGGATCGTGGGCAAAATCTAACTCTTTAAAATAAGCAGAAGTCCACCGAGTCTGAATTTTGGGTTTTAATGACTTGATAAATAAGCAATTACTTGCCAAAGAAATATCAAAACAAGAGCAACAGGTCGAGACCTTGATGACATATGAAGAATTATGGTAGCAGCACTAACATGTTTAAAAAACAGATCTGTGGGAATAAATACAACAACAACAAAAACAACTGTTGTGATGTTCATTTAGAGGCAGCTCATAAACACACATCTCATCGTTCTTGAAATCACCAGATTACGTAAAATGTCTATGTACACTACTGTGTCCATCCACTAGAGGTCGAACTGCCCGCGGACTTAAAATCGGCGCCCCTAAACACGGATATTGGCCGATATATTAAAAAATGACCGACCGATAAAGTCAGGCACGTCCGCGGGCACCCCCGTCTTATCGGTGAGGTGGAACGTACTGCTGCTGCATGTGAAGGACCCCAAGCCAAAACTTTTGGAAGATTCAACAACAGTCCTGGGAGATAAAGGCACAGCTTCAATTCAGATATTTCAAAGTCCCATGGCCATATATTTACTAAATATTACTAGTAAACCCTGAAGCGTTGCTTCACTTAGTGAGAGAGAAAACGAATAGCACAGAACCGTCGGGAACTGGCAAAATGCAACAGCTGGTTGATGGTTCGCTTACTTGCAGTTAACTTTAAGAACTGTAGTCAGTCAGCAGCTTGCTTGCTAACATTTTAGCCCCATTGTTATAGTTTTTGTTTTATTTTACCAGTATCGGTGTTGGGGAATTTCACTCTGTGCGTGGGGTGGAGGAGGCGGCAGCTCTCACAAACACTGCAGCGTGATTCAGGCCTACGTTCCTCCGCCACGCTCACAGACAGCACCGTGCTCGGAGACACAGAACTGTCTTGACCTGGAGCAGCTCAGAACCGTGTATATCATTTGTTCGGAAGCATGGTTTGATGCAGACAATAGCCGGGTTTCCATCCAAATGATTTCATTAATGAAAAATGTAGGTCAAGAATATGCGCCTCTGCGTGTGTTTCCATCAACTGTGTAACATGATAAAAATGGGTTAGGATCCGTTCCCACGGTTCGGCACACGGATAAGTTTAACCACCATAGAGTAAAAAGTTGATCATTTGCACGCGTTCCGAGACAACAGCCTATAATACCTGCTTCTGTCTGCTATCAACTGTATTTAACTTATGCAGTAAGCATTAGTGTGTTGTTTTACACTTCATTTTTACATTTCTGCACCTCAATACTACTGTTACTTTCTTTATATATAATATTATGTTGTAGGCTTTTCATCTATGTTCATTTGTGTAATTGTTCTTGTTTTATTACTAACTTTAGTAGTTAAGCTCGTAGTTTACACAACATTTTTGCTGATCCTAAAAATGATCCGATCCATGACTCAAAATGCGTAGTGTGATCGGAACCGTGAGTTTTGTGATCCGTTGCACCGCCAGTTTCCAAGGGTGTAATTGTTTCTACATTTACTTTAACGTCCCATTTCTTTCTAAATCAAAGGCTTTTCTCTTCACAGAGACTCTGGTTGATGCAAAACAGTTGCAGAAAACTGAAGATGCTTCAAGAATCCGTTCTGTCACATCCCATTCAGTCAACCGAATGCCTTTAGGCTACAGACACAGACGATGAGAATGAAACAGAAGCCAAAAACAGAAGCTATCAAACACCTGAACACGCAGCAAAACAGTCTGTTAGCCGCTGCAGAGGAAGGAGTGAAGAGCCGTTCATTGTGTCTCGGCTACACAGACGCCGTCCCTGTCAAAGGAAAGAACTATGAGTGGAAACAGCGAGCGAAAGTGAGAAAAATAAAAAGGGAAACGGGAGAAAGAAAATCGAGCAGGTGCGAGGAGGGTCTCTGGTGTAGCGATGTGTTGACGTGTAAACATGCGGCGCGCTGTCAGGAGCTCGCATGGGCACAGAACTGAGAAAACATCACACACTCAATCCAAACACTCTCAGTGCCGTACGGTTTACTGTTGTAAACGCACTGTCATCCTGAAACTGGCACGGAAGAGCCGGTCTAATCCCAGACTCAGTGGCCTCGGATTCACAGGCATGACACTGCAGTCCACTGCACAAAGCCAGGCTTTCCACCTCACGACAATCTTATTATTTCACACTCCTCGGGGGAGCAGAACCGTTCTGTTCTTTCAGACTGAAGAGGGAATGCTGTAATTGCAAAAATGGTCCAGTGTAGAGGAGACAGGGGCGTTGTCGTAAAAAAGATGTATGTCAGAAATGCATTTTCTTTATTTATTTCCAAAGTTCTAGTTTAAAATACATCTAAACAGTTAATAGTTTTGTAAATCCAAGCCGTCATACTTACATCATTTGAAGAATTACAACTGAGCAACACAGTAACCAACCTGATGTCATGGGAATTCATAACTATTGAACGAGGTGGCTTATTCATATCAATTTGTACGATGTGAAATGTACAAAAAAGTACAATTAGATATGTTAAATTGTCATCTTTTTCTTATCGGTATCAGCCGATAATAAAAATTTAGGCCGATATATTAAACCATTGTTGATACATTATTTATGAATGTGTAAATTATAGGAACAAATGCACATTGTTTGAATCAGACTGCCGTCTGAATGCTTTCTGTCTTGAGACCTGTTAGATTTGTTGCTATTTAGAACATTTTCTGGGTAACATAACAAGAAAAGTTTGAAGGTTAAACTATCTTTAAGTAGTGTAAAGTAGACTTGGTACATGATTTTCAGGTGAATGGTTACCTTGTTTTCTGCAGTGAATGTTTTCATATAAAAGCAGTTGTCCACTTTTCCCCTCTTGTTTCAGTCTCAGGAAATGTAATAATAATACCTAGATACTACATATCGGCCAATATATCGGTTAGCGGCTTTCAATGTTAAAGAACCATCAGTTATCGGTCAAAATTTACATTTCCGTGAATCCCTACTTACAATTATTAGAAAAACGCCATACCGATGCCCCTCCCCTCAATCTAATGTCGCTTACACTAAAGCAAATCATGGTAAAACATACAAATGTGAATGTACGAATTGATACAAGTTAGCTTCCCCGTTAAATAGTTGTGAATTGCCGTGAAATTGTGTTGCAACAACCCAACACTGACGCATTCACAGCGTGATTTACATCATACAAATTCACTTAAAATGAACTTCCCATGAGATCTGGCTGACGATTCTAACCAGCATAATGTAATGCGTGTCTCAGAGACACTGCTGTAAAGTGAGCTGAAAATGTTTTGCTTAAATCCACAATATGTACATTTGGACCGCTAGATGGTGCACTTTCGAAACAAAAACAGAAGGCGAAGCTAAATGATGTTATGTGGGAGAGAGGAATTATGAGAGATCCATCCAGAGGCGTATGGAGATTGGCCATCATGTTCACAGACGACGTAATGAATGAATTTTATTTGATGTCATCGTAATGAATTAGCTTGTGTGGAGTGTAATGCTACGTTAGCCAGCGAATGATATTGAACTTTGTAAATTGATTTGGAATCGTAACGCTACACAGTTTTACGTGTTTAAAACAGTCATACAGTCGTTGTTTAAAAAGTAAAAATCTATAATAACAGAACAACAGATGCTGCGTCCCAGATGCTGTTTAACCAGTTTTATATTTGTGTGTTGTCGTAGTTTCTACAACCGGAAACTGAGGGTCGTGCGGAGCAGCGGATATTAAGTCACTGATATGAGACAAATACAAGGGAGACAAGGGATTTTCACATTCTTGGGAACATTTGGGATCATGTAAGTACACAACTGCATGAAATATATTGGATATTTCATATCAAAGTTCTTGCATTTTGTGGCTTTAAGATATCATGCTATTTGCGTTCCCTGAAAGGCAACAGGTTTGCCGAAAGATAATAGATACATTAAAAAAGAAGTAAAGTATTATAATCGTAGCAAATAAGCTAAACATGACAGAAACAACAACCCACGACAGCCAACAAATCCAATACCAGCTACACCGTATGCTCTCACAATACCAGAATTTAATAGAGAAATAGAAGTGAGAAGGAAAAAGTGTTTGTACCTGTTACTCTGAACAAAGAGAAGATTTGATTCTGAGGATAGAAAGTGAAACTTAAAATAGAGAGAATGGAAACTGAACGTTAAGATAAAGAAATGAATACCGATGAAATATCTTAAACAAATACATTGCTTTTATCCATACAGCTTCTTAAATAAAGTGAAGACTGGTAACTCACTGTTTTTTATGTAAATCAACAACAGTATCTTGAAATACAATGCGTTCATCATCACATTTGTAGTTTTCTTACACAGACCTTTACACTTATCAGACGTGAGAAAATCAACGTCAACAGTTCAAGCAAAAACGGCAAAAGCACGACCACAAAAAAATTATGCCGAGGAAACAAAATGTTACAGAATTGAAACAATACTTATTAAAGATCTAAAATATTTTAAGGCAGCAATATAGCTCTCAGAGACGCCATTTCTAATAGAGGACGGACCACCTGAGGGTACAAGCCGGACAAGGGTACAAATCTGTAAATAAGGAACAGTGCTGTCTCACTCAAGTGGTCAGTAAAACGCTTTAACTTCTCCCGAAGGAAATCAGCTGATGTGAAAGACGCTTTTTAATCGCTATCATGGTAAACTGGGGAACATTAAAGCAGAAGAGAGAGAGAACCTCTGGTGTGTAGCAGACACCGTCTTGTTGACCCGTTCTATATTCATCGGCTGTTTTACGATCTGCACGGTGTAGTTAAGAGGGACGGAGAGAAAAAACTCGACCGCAAGCTGCTAATACTCGGCCGTGCCTTGGGAAATAGGCAACCTCGATTTGGAGGAGCGGAGCAGCTTCTGTATTATTGAATAGTGGAGAGAAATCTCATTCCTGACAGCTACAGTATCGCCCCATGTCACCGGTATGAGGAGGAACGATGGGAGAGCCACAAACTGCACGACTTGTACAATACGTTCCTGTAATGCATTCACACTTGCTGTATTTGAGCCGGCGATGTATAGATCACCTTGATTTGTGAAAATGAATCTTACACAACAAGCTCTTAACTTCAACAAAACATGCATCTGACTGATGATGACGATGAGCTTCCATTAAAATCATTTTAACCTCATTTACATAGAAAATTCTCAACACATAAATGTGCACTTACAAACGGCAAAAATAAGTATCAGGTAAGGGAAGAAATCTATTTGTGTTAAGATATATATTTTTTTAATCAGTGTTTTTATTTCGTAAACTACATTATAAAACATATTTCATATTCCACTCCACTAAATCTGATAAATACATGTCGATGTTTTACATTCAACACTAAAAATTCAAAGTCAAATATCCAGACAAATGAATCAAGTATAATTGACTTGACTTAAAATGATTTGAAATAAAACCCAAACAAGCATTAAAATACATTTCTTAGTGTTTGGTTACTTTTATTTAAAAATCTCTTAAAAACTATTTACTATATAGAGTATATGCATTTCTGGGTGTAGTAAATTATAGTATATTATAGAAATTACTACAATTTATAAATATATACTACGGTATTCTAGGAAATGTAACTATAGAAAATTAAGATAGTGTAGTAGTTTGTTCTTATTTACTTGAACTATTTGTACTTATTTTGATCTCATTCTTTGGATAAAAGCATTTGCTAAACAAAGAAATGTAAATTGACTATGGAACACTATAGTATCTTCTACGGTTGCGATGGAAAATTAAAACACTGAGGAATATTGTGAATTGAGAAGCTTTCTTTAAACATTGTGTAAACAATTGGGTGGGAGGGCTTGAAGTCACTGGAGCTGTTTGGAGACGGCTAGTGGGTCAATACAGCTCAGTGTTTTACTCGGCCAGTTCTCTATCCACAGGCATAAACAAAAGTCTGCTCTTTCAGAATCGCCCCCGGCGTGATGACCGCGCAATAAAGAGCGTGCATGGCCATAGACTCCTGACACACGAGCGAAGATGCTTTACGCGTACGGCCTGCTGCTGAAAGATCGCATTGCATGATGATGTCTGGATGTGTTCCGCAGGGCTCGGGTGATGTGTCACTCCGCTCTCATTAGTATGCCAAGGGTGGTGCACCTGCTGGTGAGGTTCACACTCCAGAGGTTTGATTGCAAATGTCTTTTTTCAAACGCTGTGTTCAAGAACAAAGAAACTGAGGGATTGGTTAAGAACAAGAGGAGGGATAAATTGATAAGACGGGTTGCGTTTGAAATGCCTGTGGTCTCGATGCATATAACCATCAGTGTGAAAACGTTCAAGAACGGTTTAAACTCGGCCGTTTACTTTCTTCAAACGCATTTCTGGTAACTTATGGAACGGCATTCTACTCCTTCTGAGCCAAATTTCACTGCGTTAGACACAAATAAACCAGTGCTGTTAGACATTCTGCTGAATAAAGAGGCATATATGTATACAGGGTTTTGAACAACATGAGGGTAAATAAATGATGATAGAATTTGTATTTTGGGGTGTCCTGTCCCTTTAAGCACAAAATACCTGTTTGGGCCACTATACAAATAAATCACTATAACAAATGATCTGTGATACAAATTATTATTAAATTGAAACTTTATTTCAAACTATATTTGAAGAGTTTGGTTCCAAGATGAGAACTAAATTTTACTAATGTTCAAAAATCATGTTTTTTATTATGTGATCATGTTATTATTGTGTTTTATAGTGTTAGTTAGTTCTTATTATGGCTTGAATCAAAACAAACCAACTGCAGTTCTCAGTTTGAAATGAATCTGAATGCACAATAAAAAACATAATTTTTGAAAAATCTTCAAAACAAAGTTCTCATTTACATCATAATGTAGGTGACCATACGGATAACAGAACTGAGGCTTCTCACTCTCGAGATGTCAGGTGGGTACGCTGGCATTAGATGTACAGTAGGTGGTTCAAGACAGACTGTGGATAAAGTAAATCTCATAACCTGGGAAACGTTACGTGTGTGATTCTGGGCCTCTTGAGTTATTGCCCGTATTCGAGGAGCAGTCAGGCTCTCATTGGTAATAAATTGCACTGCTCAATATCGGATCCGCGAGGTGTCAGTTATGAAGACTGGACTTGGCACGGGATTTGTTTTCGCTCTGTGAATCAGCTTGCCTTGCTGCCTCTCCGAGAACATTGATTGCCCTTTTCTTGCCTCTTTTCCTGGAGAGACACAGTAATGTGGCAGTAACTGGTCATAATGGAATAAAACGGACTTGAAAATTGGCGGTAATCACTTAGAGGTCATTTCGTCGGGAGTCCATCTGCTGGTGGGGAGCAATGATGCAGGATGCATCTCTGCACTTAGTGTCACAAGGCCAGACTACAAGCAGGAAGGCCATTGTTACCATAGTTACACATTCATTCCCAAGAGGAAGACGGGGCGAGATAGCTGAGGAATTTGAATGTTTTTGCAATGAAAAACATGTTCACTTCATGCCTCCAATGAAACGATAAATTCAATTCAGTTTTATTTATATAGCCCTTTTCACAATGTTGCATTGCTTCGAAGCAGCTTTACAGGAAGGACAAAAACAATCCAAAAATTGAATATTAAAATAACAAGGGTCCGTGCACAAATCAGCCATCTTCCATCTTTGAAACATTGCCAAACTGCAGAATATTCTGTGTATTTCTGATGCAGAAAAACTAGTTCATTCCATTTATGACTTCAAGACTTGACTTTTGTGATGCACTTAGTGGTTTCCCTGCATCATCATTACACAAATTACAGTTCGTTCAAGATCCAGCTGCTAAACTTCTAACAAGGTCTAGAAAATTTGACCACATTACACCAATTTTACTGGCTACCCATTAAGTACCGTATAGACTATAAAGTTCTTCTAAACACTTAAAAAGCATTAAATGGTTAAGCTCCGGCTTATCTAGCAGAGCTTCTATCATACAAACTATAAATGAAGAGTTTGGTTTTTATTGTGCATTCCAATTAATATCAATCAAACTGCAGTTGGTTTGTTTTGATTTAAGCCACAATAATTAAACAAATACAGTGAACTAACACAATAAAAACATGATAAAAACATTTGAATTTTTATTTATTATTGAGTTATCTCATTTTGGAACCAAACCCTTCAAATGCTTTTATGCTTGTTTAGTCGAGCAGGCCAGAAAACACAATGTTTGCACGTTAATATGTCAATTATTGCTCATAGACATCAATGAGAGAAAATGGAAACTTTTAATCAAGTCTTCTCTGTGTCTCAGATATTTCAGAACCAAAGAAAATAGAGTTTGAGAAGAGATGTCAACAAACTGAGCTCAGATTGGTCTCGTCTGATCAACTCAATATTATTAAAGATCTCAATATGAACTCAAACACTTCTCATCAAATTGACCCAAATCCAGATTATATGACCTCTACGATCTGCATTCAGTTTACACCTCCAGACCCTTCATGTGTTTTAATAGTTACACTCCTCTCCTAAGAGAGACTAAATTGATGCTCGAATAAAACACGACTAAGAACTTCAGCAAATCTCCTGCTATGAAAAAGCAGCGTAAGTCTACTTCGATGGGCGTAAGATCTCAGGCTCGCACAAGTCTCCAATGACCGGCCATTAATCAATGATAATAAAACGGCTACACTGCATTGTAAATATTGATCGTGTGTTTATTTAAGGTGACTGAGGAGAAAGAACAGTAAAACTGAATGGGCATTGATCTCCTCTTAGCTGATTTTAAAACCAAACCTCATCAAGTAAAGACACACATAACAGAACAGAGATGATCATAGAGGCAGAATTCACTCTCCTGGCATTGCTGAACAGAAAGAATCTGCCGATCCAGTAATAAAGAATGACTGGCAAGCACAGCAGCGCTGTCTAAAAACATTTATTTAAAAATCTTCACCGTTAAGAAACAGTTTCATGGACCAGATGCCCTTCAACCCTGCCGAACTGCCTTCCCATGATGCTCTCCAGAAACTCATTTCATACTCATCTATCCTGACCAGAAGTCAGACTGTATTTCAGATATCTCAGCTCAATCTATACTGCATTACACACATGTGAAATGCACTGCACACTTTAAACTAATGAGACTGCAAGAGCTACAACACAACATCATGTGCAACTTATTTTGACGAATAACATCTCGATAAATATTCATGAAGTATTTGATACAACAATGGAAAAAATACTATTTAATTTACTATAATAAACTATAATTGTAACTGTAGTTTATTAACCTTAAAGTAACTACTTACTACAAAAAAGGAAAAGTTTCCGTTCAGACCAGAGATATTATGGTTTTGATTTTAGTTTTAAGTTTTTGTAATTTTGGTATATGCTTTTGTCATTTTTTATTTATTGGTTTATTTTTTATGTTGCTATATAAGATTAATTCATTTTAATTTTAGTTTTATTTAAGTTTTTGGTTATTATTATAATTTTACTGCTATAATCTTACTTTAGTATATTTTTGAGGCAACATTTACATTTTTTCTTGAGTTAAGTTTTCCCAAATATCTTTGGGTCGGTATTTCATTTGATTTCAAAGAACAGGAACATTTTCAAAGTTTTAATTTTCGTAAACTAAAATAACCTTGGTTCAGACAAGGAAAAAAGCATCTGATCGACAAATACAAAGTATGTATGTTTCGGACAGCACAATTTTACCCACAAAAATATTTGGGTATTTACTACAGTAAACTGTAGTAAAATTCCTACTTACTATAGTGTTTTGAATCTTACTATAGTAAATATAAAACAGCTTTAAATACAGTTCACCATATTAAGTAGCACAGTGTCCTATAGTAGTTTACTACACAATACAACTATGTACAACAGTTTGCTATAGTAAATAGTATTGTTTACTACGGTAGACTTTGATTACAAAATGTGTTATAAAAAATTATTTTATAGAAATATAACGAGACCCAAATGAGACAATTGTTGACACAAGTCTCAATTTGCTCTCCATTTGTTCTCACTGCTTTCTTGGAGAAAGAACAGAAGAGAGACATTTTCTGCGGCTACACCAATTCTTACTCTGCAGGATTTGTTGGAAGTCGATTATTTTTGCTGCTGGTTTTGCATAAATGAAATATTATCATCATTTTTGCATTGTGTATTGTAAAAGCCAATAAAATGTACCAACGGTGCAAATGACTGCCAACAGTTGGCTAAATTAACTTCATTAAAATCATTTTTTCAGTTATTCAATCATAATAACATAAGCAGCAGTAATGCATTTTTGGAAAACCATGGAAAGCAGCTCAAGCGCTACACAGGTACAAAATCTTTCTTGTATTTGCTGCACGGACTCCAAAAGACAAACACTTTCTAAATCCCATGTATCATTCTTAGATTTAGAAAAACACACATTCTGGTGGAATGAGATTAGAAAAATCTCATCATCCAGTTTTACCGATACCATCAGCACAGAACGATGACGTGGAGATTATCACCACTACACGAGCGGACGAAATACAGTCCGATAAATCCGTTTTTATTTTTCTTCAACACAAATCCTAACTGGATTAATACAACAGCCTTTCATCGTCCTTTCTCTCAACATCTCTTCTGCCTGTCATTATCTTATTTGATGTATTTTTGCCTGTGTGACATTTCAAAGGCGGTACACAGAGACATCTGTCAACGTTCACGTCAGTTAGAGGGTAACAAAGTGACATGCGTTCTGTGACGAGCAGATAAATCCAAAGGCAAGGTTATCCGGGAGGGAACATCGCTTTTGATCAGGTGCAGAATTATTCTTTACCTCCACACGGTGTACTAGTACTGTATGACATAAGCATGCGGACCGGCTCTCTGGATGAACAACTCACTCTCTATCCACATATCCGAGTCCCTGAAAAGACCTTCTGTATAAAACACAGATCTCATGTGTTGTGGGGATCTGTTCTGCAGAGATGAATATGGTAAAATCCTCTTCTGTGAACCGAGTGGCCCAACGCTGTTGCATTCTGTCAGTTCCGGTAACAGCAGGAAATCAAACAGCAGACGGAGACCGCACTCACGTTGAACTGTTAGCAGCGGGAGAAGAGAGAGTGAGATCTGACGGAGAATTTAAGAGACATCACTGAGGGACCGTAAGCTACATTAGCCAGGGTATGTTTAGACAGATGGAGGCAAAGCTGCATATTTTCCCCACATGTGCTCAGATTCAGAGCGACATGGAGATAAGTGAGGCTTAAATAGGAGAAATTCCATCGTGGTCGTGGGATAAAATGCAAGATGACATGACATGTTGTGACATTCGGGCAATTTAACCGTGAAGGGTTTGATGAGAAGAGACCTTTTCATCATATCAGTCACAGCGAATCATGTTCTATCAGACAGAGTCAAACAAGAATCTGCAAAGAATAACACGCCTGGGTTTGAATTTCACGCAGACACAAATAACTATTGAACTTTGGAGTAATATGTGCTTAATCGTGAAATATGTGTGAATTGCCTTTTTTACTAAAACTATTAATTCAGTTACAGGCCTTTTAAAGAAGAAAATACATTATTTAGTTAAGCTGGGGCACTAAAATTAATATCTAAAAATAAATACAATTAAACTAAAATTAAAAGAAATTATATTTATATGGCCACATAAAAATAAACAAATCATAAAATGAAAATATGAAAACAATTATATTTATAAAACTACTATTAACTAAAAACAAATATATGACAACTCTGATATACACAACTGTACACACTTTACTGAAATGTCTACCTACTGATCTGAGCGTGTATGCTTTCATTTGATTCATCATTTTAAACAAGAATTTACATTGCAATATTATTAAGCACAATTCTCAAAAACAAAGAAATAATGGCATGTCTGCAATGCAAACGGTCATCTTAAAAGCCAAATAACCTTTAATTTATCCATTATCCATTTCTTGAAAGCTTCTGTGAGATTCACTTCATTTAAACAAACTTAATCCGAAACTTTAAAGCATCACAAGCCCCTGTAAGGTCTCAAATCTCCAGTCCATTTCACAGTGACTTTATTTAGACTGAGGAGTGGGATTTCGACCTTTTGTTAAGTGATGTTCTGCGGAAAAAGAGCAAAGAGGCGTTAGTGGTTCAAATCCTGGCTGTGAAATATTTTCGACGTACCCCACAGCAAGCCATTTAATCTGAACTGCTTCACTAGATATCCATTTACATAAATGGGGAAAATGTAATCCGTTGCCTTGCATAAGAGCTTTACTTACTGAGAGCTGGGGGTAGAAAGTAAAAACTGCATTATGCTTTAAGTGTGGCCCTTGCATAGTAAAAAGTCTCTCATGCATTCAGGTATAGTTACGCATGCCAACCGAGGGCTGGCGTGACTCAGCTCAGACGGGTCAAAGCGCTTGGATGCATTTACAACGAGTAAACGTCAGGAGTGCACACATGGCTGAATGGATGAATCTCATTGGGATGTGAGGAGGTGCATCTATATCCAGGTGGTGTGATTTCACAAGCGGCGAAAAGCAGAATCGCAATTAATGTATAGCTCTCTCTCCAGACGATTTCTTGGTCTGGTCTCTGTGTTTAAAAACAGACATTATTTTGCTATTCCGTTCGGTGCCACAAGTGAGGCAGAAATTATACGCTTCACCTTTTAGCGCCATCACGGGTGGGATGAAGGCTCCTCGCGAGACTTGAAATAAGCAGCATCATCGAGCTTTAATTGATAATTAAAAGATTATGAGAACACTACATGTTCTCTATCCCAGAAGTGGTGTCAGGAGAACAACAGCGACCTGTTTTATTTGGAGATCATTAGGAGCCTTCAGCGGTGAGATCATTACCGCGCGGCCTCGCTTAACACCCTTTTTGTCTGCAGCGAGTTTCCCGGGAGAAAACCTTTAAACAGACAGTCGAGAGATGGTTTGCCTTTTCTGTCTAACTCCACAAATTAAAGAAGACTGGAAATATAGCTGGATAATGAGCTGATTTAACACACGCTAGAACATTCAGAACAAGACTCCTAATAAGTGCAAAGCTGCCAATGCGTTCTTGCTGGGAAATCTAATTTCTTCAAAAAGACTACACCAATATTCTCCGAGACGCGTTCGTACGTCCGGAACGTGAAGGAATGTTTGCTCGTGCAAAAAAGTGGAAAATTGCTCTCGCTATTTCATTAGAACAATTGCACAACAAACTCAAATAAGTGAAAGTCATTCCTGTCCCACGCTTGGAATTAATTTCACACATCGATATTCTCGCTCTGCTCTTACGGTGGGGCATAATGCCACTGCATGTCAATGCGGAGTAATCAATTAGATCTGCCTGTTATTGAAGCTTTTCTAAGACTTGATCGATCAGTCAGTGTCGAGCAACCAGGCTCAGAACAGCAATTAAAACACGGGGAAAGAGAAAGACCGCACGCTTAGAGGCTGTGAGTTTAGAGTATGTGGTGGTCGTCCTCCACAGCGACATTTCTGACATTTTCGTTTTCAGAAACTCACATAACAATGACACATATTATTGCATTTAGTCGACAAAACTTCACAAAAAAGGAAAGCAGTTCTGAAGGGACTCAAGACAACCACAAAAACGAAAGGAATCAGAGATGAAGCTCAAAATTCAGGTCTGACAAGTTCTAAAGCACACCTGGGACTGAAAATCCTCTGATATGTAGAGTTCCCTTCGGGAGTCGACTCACAGAAGCACATTCTAAAAAATACAAGACCATCTTTGCCAAGAAATCGCTCTTTAGGTGCCAAGGTCACAAAGGTGAATTCTATGCGTCAGCACAATTCATATTGGATTTCAAATAAACCTGAGAGAAAGCGTGAGCGAGCGCCCATTCTTCACAACAAGACAAGTGACTTACTGCCTTTGATTTGGCTTGAAGAAAAAAGCCTGGCTGGAATGATCCTCATCAAACACGTATTTTGCTTTCCCAACCAAGACGGCAGTGAGAGCGCCACAGTAAAGAGAACAAGAGGATGTAAAGGAGCAAAACAACCACTACTGTCAGTCTTTGGTGTATCATCCACCAAAACAGTTGATGTTACTGAACATATGGCTCATTATACCAACATGTCTCTCATATACATATGTGGAAAAATGACTTTGACACTGAACAGTTGGAGCCATCCTCTCTAAGAAAACATTTTTTAATGGTATTTTATGTGATTAGGTTAAGTCTCTTGACCCAGGTTTACATTGTTTAAAAAAATAAATGTAAACCATAAAAACTAGTGAAGTCTTCTGATTCAGGCATCTGTCAACCCTGTAACCATTGTTTTGTAGAGTCACAAAGGATAAAATAGATATTTTTACAAACACAAGGATTCAAATATTTTTCTAAGAAACATCTGGTTTCATGACAAATTAAACTGTCAACTCATGTTATATTCCTAAAGGCACAATAACGTTGTATATAATATATACAAATTTAGTTAGGATGACACAATGCAATTTAGTAACGATCAAACGCCTTAGCAAAGGTCTAATATCTTCCATAAGTCCCCGTACCGAATTGGAAAAGGCACCTAATTCATTGAATGACCCATTTAATGTTCAGACGTTCAGGCACTGTACG
Source organism: Barbatula barbatula (assembly GCF_947034865.1). Classification (NCBI taxonomy): domain Eukaryota; kingdom Metazoa; phylum Chordata; class Actinopteri; order Cypriniformes; family Nemacheilidae; genus Barbatula; species Barbatula barbatula. The sequence goes on from NC_136772.1 coordinate 1,350,426, forward strand.
GTTCTAACGAAAAATAAGATTGCATATTTTAGTTTCATTACTGAAGAATATTTTCTCTACTGAGGGATGTCTCGTTCTGTAACGGTAAGTTCAAACGACATGTATGGCCCATGAGGAAGACTTCAATCCAAACATGCTGGAAAAAGTCCATAAGTGGTCGGGTTTTGACAGACCAGCGATCACATCATTACTCTTCCTTCATTAACAGAAACCTCATCCTCAAATCAACTGACTATAACGCAGAAGAATAAATGATGCATGGCAGAGTGATGGAGTCAAAACACTATTGAACACGAAAGATCTGGTCAATTTTCCTTTCAGAAATGCAGCATATGGTTAAAAAGACATGATGTATGATCATATCCAGTCTCTTTGTCTTCAACAGTGGATAAAAGCAGAAAGACTGTTCAAATATCAATGTACTGGAAGAACGGGCGATGTAATCATCTCTTCACATTTCTCTAGATGTCAGTGAAGATATTTTTACTGGAGCTACGATCAAGACCATTTACGTACATTCGGTTTTGCAAGGCAGTAATCGGTCAAATGTTTCGATTTCCAACAAGTGGGAAGGATAGAACACCGTGACTCTTAAATAATACATACTACAGTTTTGTCAGTTAACCTATAAACTATAGTACTGTAGTAAAATGCCCCAAAATGATCCTTAATACAACAAAACACATAAACAAATGTCAAAGGGCGAAAAAGACACAAATAGTCCTTTAAGATACATCAAGTGCACGTTTATTTTTACACAGTATTGAACTAATACAGCAGCATACAGCCTAGTAATATCTGTATTTTTGTAATAAATTAAGCATGCATACGCAATTAGCATTACTGTACAATCTGAATAATGAGAATAATTTAAAAAGAAATCGACACTTAATAAAGTCAGTAAACACACAAATACCATCACATGCACACATCCAAGTGAAGAGAAAGCAACACGCACGCACTCGAGTAGTGAGACTTCAGCACCGCGGACAGCGACACTCACTACATAGACAGCAGAAACATCCCTAGCGATGCGATTCAGTACCACGGACAGCGACAATAAAGTGCACTACAGAGATAGCACGAGCACGAGCGCGCAGTCAGCCGGTTCTGACCCCCCAAACACTTCACCCGTCCTCTAACAAAGCGCGGTCAACTCCAGGATCCACGTAAAAACCACAGCACTCGATAACAACGGAGTTCTCCCGCAGTCGCTTAGTTCCGAGCGTTGACTGCAAAGTGATAGAAACACGTTTAAACCTACCGGTGCTGTCGCCTCCATCCTCCGGAGTTCACTGCTGTCGCTCCGAGTGCGTGCGCGCGAATGAGCCCGGATCCTCTGCGCCACGAAACCTGATGGTGTCAGCTGTGACGCGACACGAGGGCCGTCCAATCAGATCGCTCCTCGGTGGCCTCGGAGCCAATCGGCGATGAGAAACAGCGGCATAGCAAGGTTGATTGACGTTGTGAAAAAATTCGAGAGAGATTAGAGAAGAAACTGCCGATAAGTGAATAAAATAAATACAGCATGGACGCAAACGCAAAGGTTTGAGTTTATCGATAGTGAAGCACGTGTTTGTGATGTGATGCATCTGTGCAAATGCTGAAATAGCCCGTTCTTGGAGTCCAAGACTCGGAGATAAACATGTGTGCCATTTAAAGTTCTGTGCAACTCGATTTTAACAAATGTTCCGAAGAATTGACATGCACAAACATAATCACCATTACAGAGGAAAACACACGAAATCCACAGGTGATCGGAAACTACAGCACCTGACCACGTGAATTTTTGCACACGTGAGGTTCATTCGCTTATTTCTGTAAAGGAACAGGCTATGGGTAAACAACAACTGAGCATTGGTTGAAATACCACTATGTAGGCATTTTATTTACGTTTATTCAAGTGTGCCATCACTAAAAATAAGTATACTTTCAAGGCACTTTATACTGTATGAATATCAGTCAAAGTCTGACACATGTACAGTACATGTACATATAGAGGATTGAAATGGCATACAAATCACACTAACACAGAATAACAATATATACAAATACAGATTATATATATATATATATATATATATATATATATATATATATATATATATATATATAGTGTATATGTGTGTAAAATGCAATTTAACATGCAGGGATATTTAAGAAACAGAAGATGGTAAACCCGTTAAAAATATGCAAAAAAGTGCACATCGAGCTTATCAGTCTGTTTAAAGTGACAAAGAGTGTGAAAATATACTTTTAATTTACACACTCAGTTTACTACTGTTCCACTTATAAATAGACATAAAGAAGAAAAAAGTGGGCCAATTTAGTCCCAATAGAATTGAATAGTATTATAAACAGTATACATACAAATATTCTGGTACTAGTATTAGTACTTCATACCTTAAAGTTTACCTAAAAATGAATGTTTCTTAAGAATACTTAATGAAATGAACTTAAAGTATGCTTATTCTTGTAAAGAAACACCATGTAATCTGAAAATACTTTACCTTACCAATGGATTAATCATTTTAACTTTATAGGGGGAAAGCATTCTTATTTAGCTGGATATGCCCTGTGCAGTGTCAATCTGGCATGTGTTGCTGAATGAACCTGTAAAAACAAGCGGTTATCTTTAGGCACAAGTGAACATAGAAACAGAAAAGGAATTACCAACCTTCATCATAATGCTTGTACAGCAGTTGATCCACATAAGAGCAACAGGCCCATTAGTCAGCGCTTCCATTCATCTGAAGTGGGCGGGACAAGTGGATTAGGGTTTACTGCCTCACATGATGTCATTACCAGAGTTTTATTCTGGAGTGCTTTAGAAAAGTTCAGATATGGGATGACATTCAGGCACAAAGCGTCTTCTGAAAGTATAAGTCACAGAATGCAATGAGGATTACGGCTCTCCTGAAGGAAAATGTGAAATATCTCAATCCGTACATTTTTTATTAGCATATTATTCTGAAGCATTTTTAAGAATTGCCTCAAGCATATATCCAGGAACAAGTGCTTAAAAACTCCTACATCTTTAGTTATATTCATTCTAAGTTTAATGTTAAAACGACACTAATGCCCAAAACCTAATTCGGGGTCATTAACAGTATTTTTATGTTTTACTGATCTGAAAAAATTATTTGATCTCAAGGTTTATGGTTAAAGGCTACATCTATTTCTTGAAATGGCTACTTCAGATAAAACTATGCATATAATCCATTATAATATATTTTGCCATTTTGTCATCCATAATTCTTCCATTTCTGGCATTTTGTAGTTTTACCAACTTTACCAAAATGTTCTAAAATAAAGAAGCCAGCAGTGATAAAGATCGACAGCACAAACTATTGATCTGTCGTTGAAACGCTATAAATCGTTTTCTTTTTTTTTCCTGCTAAAAATGATGCAAACTACAGTACATGATTCTTAGAAGTTCATGTTCACAATCGCCATGGCAAAGAAGCAAGCATGCACTGGCATGTTTAGTTGTTTAAAAGTTGATTTTGTTTCGGTATGAGATGTGTATGAAAGGAAGGTAAGGCCCATCTTTCTCTCTCTCATCATCTGACAGCCTCTCTGTGGATGACAGCCTTTGCTCAATGATGCATGTGCTCTTGGAGGTCTTATGAAAGCACAAAGACAGATGAAGATGCATCATATTCATCCAGTCAGAAAAGTGTGCGTGTGTGAGAGGAGAGAGAAATTAACTTTAAATGGCAAAGGATGTGACATTAAGAGTAAAGGTCTCTCCTTCATTCTCTCTCTCTCTTTCACTGACGCCATTTTACGCTCTTGTGTCCTTCATCTGTTGAATCCCTCGGATTATCGCACAGCCTGCAGAGACAAGAGGTGTAAGAATTCCACAGTATTAGATGAAACAGTTGCTGTAAACAGCCATGAAGGATTCAGTACTGGAGGCTAACAGTGCTGTAATTGAGATGAATGATCAAACGGTCAGTTTTGACATCCAGGTGGAGTGGCACATTAGTCTACACAAAGGTTTTGTTTAGACATTCTAGTGTGCTGAACCCTGAAAGTTGGCGTGTAATACAAACATCAAATAAAGGTGAACACTTTTTAAATTTTTACTTAATTGAGATCGGTGAGAAGTCATCGAAACTTCATGTCAAGAGCTTGTGGGACAATCCTGATTATTTAAGGGCCGTCATTGACCTGATACCGAACAATGTTTAATCAAAATGCTCAATCTTGAAATATGTGATGGAATGTTGAGTTAAGTCTAATTTCCACTGATCCAACAACAACCTCCAACAAACACCAACATCATAAATTCTCATTCACATTAGTCCAACAAACACCAACATTATAAATTCTCATTCACATTAATCCAACAAACACCAACATTATAAATTCTCATTCACATTAATCCAACAAACACCAACATTATAAATTCTCATTCACATTAATCCAACAAACACCAGCAAGGATTTCACACTGATCCAACAACAACCTCCAACAAACACAAACATTATAAATTCTCATTCACATTAATCCAACAAACACCAACATTATAAATTCTCATTCACATTAATCCAACAAACACCAACATTATAAATTCTCATTCACATTAATCCAACAAACACCAACATTATAAATTCTCATTCACATTAATCCAACAAACACCAACATTATAAATTCTCATTCACATTAATCCAACAAACACCAACATTATAAATTCTCATTCACATTAATCCAACAAACACCAACATTATAAATTCTCATTCACATTAATCCAACAAACACCAACATTATAAATTCTCATTCACATTAATCCAACAAACACCAGCAAGGATTTCACACTGATCCAACAACAACCTCCAACAAACACAAACATTATAAATTCTCATTCACATTAATCCAACAAACACCAACATTATAAATTCTCATTCACATTAATCCAACAAACACCAACATTATAAATTCTCATTCACATTAATCCAACAAACACCAACATTATAAATTCTCATTCACATTAATCCAACAAACACCAACATTATAAATTCTCATTCACATTAATCCAACAAACACCAACATTATAAATTCTCATTCACATTAATCCAACAAACACCAGCAAGGATTTCACACTGATCCAACAACAACCTCCAACAAACACAAACATTATAAATTCTCATTCACATTAATCCAACAAACACCAACATTATAAATTCTCATTCACATTAATCCAACAAACACCAACATTATAAATTCTCATTCACATTAATCCAACAAACACCAACATTATAAATTCTCATTCACATTAATCCAACAAACACCAACATTATAAATTCTCATTCACATTAATCCAACAAACACCAACATCATAAATTCTCATTCACATTAATCCAACAAACACCAAAATCATAAATTCTCATTCACATTAATCCAACAAACACCAACATCATAAATTCTCATTCACATTAATCCAACAAACACCAAAATCATAAATTCTCATTCACATTAATCCAACAAACACCAACATTATAAATTCTCATTCACATTAATCAAACAAACACCAAAATCATAAATTCTCATTCACATTAATCCAACAAACACCAACATTATAAATTCCCATTCACATTAATCCAACAAACACCAACATCATAAATTCTCATTCACATTAATCCAACAAACACCAACATTATAAATTCTCATTCACATTAATCCAACAAACACCAACATTATAAATTCTCATTCACATTAATCAAACAAACACCAACATCATAAATTCTCATTCACATTAATCCAACAAACACCAACATCATAAATTCTCATTCACATTAATCCAACAAACACCAACATTATAAATTCTCATTCACATTAATCAAACAAACACCAACATCATAAATTCTCATTCACATTAATCCAACAAACACCAACATCATAAATTCTCATTCACATTAATCCAACAAACACCAACATCATAAATTCTCATTCACATTAATCCAACAAACACCAACATTATAAATTCTCATTCACATTAATCCAACAAACACCAACATTATAAATTCTCATTCACATTAATCAAACAAACACCAACATCATAAATTCTCATTCACATTAATCCAACAAACACCAACATCATAAATTCTCATTCACATTAATCCAACAAACACCAACATTATAAATTCTCATTCACACTAATCCAACAATCCAACGTGTTGTACAGAAAGCTAAATTGGAGCCAGAAATAAGCGCAATAAAAACTTTTACATGAGCCGTAATCTAAAAGTAAAATATGAAGTTATTAATGTTAAATCATGTATTTACATTTTTGGAGAACAAAACAGACAATTTATTTTATGTACACATTCTTTTGTCCAACTTTTAAACATCTCTATTTCTGGCAAATGACTAGTTCAATAGTCTTTCTATTACTGGTTGAAGCTTGATGTAAATTATGTCCCAACCTTTACATAACTTAAATCTCATTGGCCAATCATAACATTCTGAAACAACGTATTTTTGTAGACAGCGAAGATTGGTTACAAATGAACAATTTCTGTTTTATTAATACTTTATTGTATATTAAGTGTATTAAAGTACATTTAAACAACTCAACAGTTATTGATTGTTAGCGGAGGTCTGCCAGAAGTTAAGTTTGGGCCAAATAACGTATGTTTATGTTGCCACTGAAACCTTCTACAATGACCTGTTTCATTGACCGTTCTCCCAAGCAATTGATTTCCTACACGGCTCTTACAGTTTCCTGTTTCTTGTGTTACCCAGCGGTCAGGGTTTCTTTTGTGGTAATGACCGATCGACTGTACAATATCCCTTACTTATAAGTGTACCGCAGGGTAAACAAAACAAATCCAACTTCAAATGTTTTTGCACCTAAACCTCGACTTTCACAATGCAAATGAAATAAAAATCCGGTAAATGGTAAGGGTTCTGAAGTTTGACCCTTATCCGCGCATAATGACATTTATATCGTGGCTGCGCGCTTGCATTAGAGCATTTTTTACGTCTCAAAGTCGTCGCTGTGAAATACAGCTGTTTGCTCCTACTTCCATCAATCTAGTGCTTCTCCCCAAGGCGACTGTACAGAGAGAGCTATTGATTTACAACCATCTTACGGGTTTGCTTAAACCACTACACCTTGAAATTCTCAGCGAGAGTTGAGCTGAGGGATTCACTTAAATAACAATAACATCTGAAGAGCAGTTGACCAGCGCTGCTTGATGTGATCATGGACTTACGTGCTTCATTTCAAAGCTTCCTCATTTTAATGCTCAAAAGAAAAAGGCCATGCGCTGCATGAAAGGGACTCAAGTATTTCGCTCTGTTCTTCTGTAGTCAATTATAAAAATGAAAGGATGAAAAAATCTGAATCTCACAGTTCTGATGTTTTAGTGCCGTCAGTGTGAAAATACAATTCCTCGGGTACTGTTCTCCCTGCCATGAATTACACCTGCTGTCTTAATGTTCAGAGATTTATCCACCTGTCAAACACTATTTCAACATAAAACTCTGAAATATTTGATGGCTTAATATTTTTCACACTCGAATTAATAACTCACAAATTTGCATACTTAGAAATTTACTTAGAAACAAGAATTCAATCTTCACAATGTTTTTACAATGCATTTGTAGTGAGTCATGCATCTGTATAGAGCACCATGCATTAAGGGCTGTGAAGTTATTTGCTCATTAACGTATAAAAAAAGCAAACTATTAGTGTCTACATTACGTATTGTATATTGCTTTGCTTCCTATCTCTCTAACTATAAAATACACAAGGATATTTGAATGACACAATATTAAGGCCCGGTTTCACAGACACGGCTTAACTTAAGTTAGGACTATGTTGACTTTTACTTCAAAGAATACATTACGGGTGTGCATCTTAAGACAAAACAATGGCAATTAAACATTTTTAGATATTTCTGGGCAAGTTATATTGAGTTAAGACAGGTCACACATTCATTTTAGTCTGGGACATTCATCTTTAGCCTTAAGTCTCGTCTGTGAAACTGAGCCACAATATTGTGTCATTCAAATATCCTTATGATAGCTGAATAGCTTAAACATTATACTGTATATAAAATATGCCAAATGTAAATATTCCTTCAAAGCATGATGATGTTATCTAGAGTCAACAGATGTATATCCAGGTATGGGAAGTAAACAACACATGTAGCAAAAACACTTAAAGATCTCACATAAGTATATTAATACTTCATACAGAACAGTGCAGTACATCCCTGCAGCTTTCTATTTTAGCTAAACCGTCATATTTAAAATAGTCACTGTTAAGCAGAATGGAATATGCATGACGTCCACTCGAGGCGACGCACTTTGATCTCAAGATGTACTTTTAGTGACTGGAAGTAAATGTCGTGAAATAGGCTATAGTTACCTTAATCAAATATGTACTTTAATAAAAAACAAAGCAGTGCGGGATGAACATCCCAAATGGTTATGCAGGAACAGACTAGAGTGAAAAAGAAGCCACCCAAAAAAGTGTGGAGAGACACAAGGACAGTCTATTCCTAGTGTTCGGCTTGTAAATGAAAGGTTATTGGATTGGTCCCTTCTAATAAAAAACTAAACATCAATGCTATACCATATAATACCATATTAAAGAATTTTGTTTCCATCTTTGTTGCAACAGTTTTGGATGGGCCTATCTATCTGTTGTGGTATGACTCTACCCATGTGTACACGGTGAGGCATCGATGGGTTTGGGTGATGAGTGTTTGGCTCAAAGGTCTTCTGCTGGGTTCAGATCCGGGCTTTACCAGACCAGTCAAGTTATTCCACACCAGATGCATTTTTGAACCATGCTTTGCGCATAAGGGCATTGTCATGTTGGAACAGAAAGGGTTCTGCTCAAGGTTTTGCTTTAAAATTACAAATACACAAGTGATTTGTGCTCACAGAATAATAATTATTATTAGAGGGGGGCGGCCCAAATATTCTCCATATAGCGAAACTCTGTTCATTTAATACAGTGAATGAGGAGAAACCACTCAAATAACATAATAGAGATGTCAACAGAATGCAGAAGTGATGAAATCAAGACTACTTTATTGTTATTCACTCAATAAATTAGCAAGAAGCCTTCGTGAACCAGCCCGATTCGTTTGACAGATCAGGGATTGTCCAGAATATATAACAGAAGACAAGTCCAAAGATAAAACCTTTCTCGCAAAATATGTTCTGTGTAAAGACAAACATTAACATTAAAAGATCATCCAGAACATTCACAAATGTGTTTCGCACATCTTCTGTCGTCATGGCACTCCGGGTGCCTGCAAAGATATTAATCTCCAGTATAACATTATAATCATATAAATAATATAAAAATAGAGTCCAATCTAGTGTTTTGATTGTCTTCCCTCCATGGACTTTGTGATGTTTTCTGAAACTGAAATTTGGCAACTGATAATATGTTGTATTTTGTGGAGTATATTTACTCTCAACTTGACTTTTAATTCACGAAACTGGTGAATCTCATGAAAACACTTCCAGGTCACGTTTTACTTAAAAAGATCAATCAACAGAAAAAATGTACTGGCATGTATCCTAAAAAGAGGCTTCATTTTCATTTAAGCAAAATGTAATTTCGATATGACACAGATATGTTTATAAATTCAGGGCTTAAATTTTCAATTGTCTTTTTCATTTTTCCACTTTCTTTTTTTTCTTTCTTCCTACATAACATACAAACCTTCTGAGCCTGCTTTAAATATATATATATATATATATATATATATATATACACAACACATTTTTCATTTCCCACAATCCTTATCAACTTTCTGTTACCTCTTCACCTCCATTGTCTCTCTCTCCACCTTTCTCCACCCGTTCGAGGGCGAGATTTTCAAAGCTCTTCATCATTGTGACGTGCTTTCTTGTTGCTCTGACAGGCTCGTGCGTTTCTCTCTCTCCTCTTAAAGCGTGCTCCTCTCAGATGCTTTCCGTCGCAGAGACTTTGAAGTTTCGCTCTTTGGAGGCCAAATTGGATTCGCAAATTTCCCATCCCGGGCGTTTTCCGGTGAGGCCGATTGTGGCGGCCACACTACAGCAATCTTGTTGGGATTCTGACACACTTTTTCGTCCGGTTTATTTGCAGCTTTTTCAAACGTGTCCGTTAGCGAGCAGACGCTGCTTTGTGAGAGTGAATATCTCCAGTCGGACGCTGCACAATCGGCGTTTCTTGCATTCCGGGTGGCCTTCGATACACACTGCGATCCCTGTCCATATCCTTCCTGGAAATTCCCTTTAGATTTGAAGTGTTGTTTATAATGTGGCTGGCAGTATAAATGTCCATGGAGGGAGACAAAGTTTCCAAGGCTGTCAGACAAGAAAGTTTCATAAGTCACAGAACATTTCTGCTGTCTGCATTTGCATAACTTTGCAAATGAGCAATGCACTGCAGGCTTTCTGTATGCAACGAATACATTATCATATAGTTTACAAATAATAATGTTTTTGAATATATTCAATTTCTTCTGAGTATATTGGAATACTTACCCTAATACTAACTACACCACAGTAAGACTGTGAGGCTTTATGTTAAACTGTCTGTTTATGTTACAGATAACAAAACAAAGTGATAACAAAATGTAAGCAAAACTGTACAGAAATTCCAACCATTGTGCCAGGGTACTGCTTTAGAAAAATGTATGGATTTGCATCAAATAAAACTAAGTTTAAATAACGGTTGCTACAAATGAACCATGGTTGTATTTGTATTCGTCATCATTTCTGCGTCTGGCCATTTAAGTGTCAAGTCTCAAAAGTTAAGAATGACAACGGCAATGAGAGAATACAAAGAATCAGACTTATTCTGGCATATATTCAGTTTTGAACTGAATAAAATATTATGAAATAATAAAAAGCGTGTGTTGTTTAAATGTGAATATAAACTTGTTTTCTTTGCAGTATTCAAGATGTCCTGTTTCAATTTCAAAGAAAATTATCTAACTCCAACAAATCCCCATACCTAGTAAATTCTGAAAAACTAGTTTATTTTCACCTCCCGTGGCTGTGTTCTGACATACCTCAATTTATTTTTGCAGCATTCACAGAAAAAGCAAGATTTATGGAACTTCTTTTTGTCTGCTATAAGGCCTTCCATGGGATACACCCTCATCCTGCACACCGGACACATCTCCGACTTTGGTACTCGAGTCTGAGAAAAGAAACATTGTTTATGCGTAACCCAACGTTTCCTCCATCAACTCTTTACCCAACTTTTAAAGCAGCCTCTTGTACGGCGGCAAATTGTAAATTGCTTAGTAATTCGTGAAATTATTTTGGCATTTAATGATCCTGCATACTCGCCGAGAGTTTTAAAAATAATTTCCGTTTAAAGGCAGCCATTATTCGCTGACGCTAATGGAAGAGAAATGACACACTTTAGGGCACCTTCACCTTTAAGATGCACGAATATCTCGGCTGATGAACTGCTTATTTTTATTCTTTGAATAAACGCCGTTACATGGCTTTAGGCTTTGTGTTCCGAGCAGCACTGTTTATCATTCATGATTTATGAGGAAATTACAAACATAAAAAAAACAAATGCCATGCAGATAAACACAGAAGAGTGTTAATGTTCATAATAAGCTCAAAGTTAAATGGTAAATTATGGATGTGTAGATAGGTTACAAACACACACATACTTACCGGCTCTACAAATGGGTCATGCTTACATTTTTTACTTTTTGTATAACAAATATATCATCCAAACCTGAAAAAAAGACTATCAAAAGGAGGTCCTGTTAGATTCAGCTCTGCAAAGTTAAAAACACACAACTGCTGTTCACTTCCATTCCCGTCATGCACATCGAGCACATTCAGCAGCATCAGCATCATTCTGACGGCCTCACCTGCGACGCCCAAACTTTTGAACAAACTCTGACTTTCTGTCCACGTCTTGTGGAAGTTTTTCATGAGTTCCTCCCCAGAGGCCTCTGGTGACGCCTCCATTGTGGTTTTCTTCACAGCGTCGGCGTACGAGAATGGCACCCGTTGAGTTGTAACGCTTTCGGTGTGCGTTGTAGTGCTTCTTGATTGGATCATTTTGGTACTGAACTGCTCCACAGAAGAATAATGTTCTGTTTTTGTCACCGAGAAGCCCGTTGGATCGACAGGCGCGTGAGAGGAGCTGCGCTGGGAGCCTTGTTCTCTCTCCGGAGGAAGCTCAGGCTTTGAACTTTCCGATGCAATTTCACTCACTCTTAACTCTCGTTCCTCCTGTTTGTTTTGTAGAGCTGTGATGGGGGAGCTTTGCTCACCCATTTCAAATACATTTTTAATGTCTTTGATGTTGAAAGCAGGTGCATCCTCTCGTTGACTCGACTTTTCCTTCAGGTCTTCGCTGCCAGGCTTCTCTGTTTTGTCAATGAGGTCTATTTGAATCACTTTCCCAGCTGATGTTTCCATCTTGCTGTCCAGCTTGGATATGTTTTCTTTCTCTTCACTTTGCTCTGCATTAGAGCTTAAATGTTTGGGAATATCTCCAAGCTCCACATTTCTCTCCATCTTACATTTTTCTGCCTCTTCGGAAACCAATGACGTCACCTCCTTTTCAACAGACCCCTCTGTGACATTCTTTTCTTCTGCGGGTTTTGAGTCTATTTTAATCTGACGATGAAACGTGGCCGGAGACTCCACAATCTCAGCTTTCTTTCCACAGACCTGCACCACGCACGGAGCAGGATCAGGCGAGGCTCCACGTGAGAGCGTAGCTGTTGCGTTTCTGAGCCGGGTCAGACTGTGTGCTCTGCTGGAGGAGGACGAGGATCTGGTTAAGCGAGGCGTCTCAGACCGGCGTGGTGGAGGCGGCGGTGGTGTTGCTGCTCTCTGTGGTGAGTCGGTTCTCTTCGTGGACTCGATGGTGATGAACGTGGGCGAAGGAGAACGCATCCGTAGCGATGGGGATGGGTCGAGGGGTTTCGTGACGGTCTGTTGCTTTTTGTTTTTGCGTGTTTGCGACTTTGTTTGTTCTGTCTTTTCACACTTTGTAGATCCGATTGTAATCTTCGAAATCCTTTGCGTTGCTCCACCGGAGATGATGGTTTCCGACGTGGCCTCCCGTTCGTGCTTTTCAATATGGCTGTCAGAGTACATTAAGAGAAGGTTTTCAACACGAGCGAGAAGTTCTTCCAGCTTTTGTTCGTCGTGCTCTAACGCCGCCCCTTCCAGCTCACTCTTCTCCTCCGGTCCAAGCAGCCAGGCGGGCATTTCATTAAGCAACGTCTTCACAGACTTGAAGTCAATTTTCCCAGCACCTCTCTGTAAATCTATGATAAGCGAAACCATCTTGCGTGCTTCATCTTGTCTTAATGATGCCGTGACGCTGTCTGCCAAAGACTCTGCAGGCTCTTCTTCGATTTCTTCTTTGGTAGAAATCTGCGGGCTTTCACCCGTCTCCTTCAGAAGATTCACAGTGACCTCCTCGTGCTGTTCAGATCTGATGACCTCTGTATAAACCTCCATGTGTGTTCTCTTCTCCTGTTTTTTATCTACAGTTAATTTAGACGCTATGACAGATGTAGCGCTTGCAATGCTTTGCTGTGCTGCCTCTTTGTCTTTCTTATTTTTACTCCTCCTCTTCTTTTTCGGAGTGGCGGCTGGCTCATCTGTTTTCGCTTTCTCTGCTTTATTTTGTGTTTCTGCTGGGCTTTTTTCATTATTCTGCGTCACCTGAACATTATCCTGTATTACCTTCACGCTCTGCGTCTGCTCCGCTGTCGTTTTCTCTTTGGCACTCTTGCTAACTTTCTTCGCTTTCTGGCTGTCGGCCTTTTGCACTTTCTGCTCAGCATCCTTAATCTGACTCTCTTTCTTGGGTTTGTTTCGATCAGGAGAGGTTTTTCCTTGGGTTTTGTTCGGAGGACTTTCCTTGCTTGTTTTTTTGGTTTGATTGACACTGGGGTGTACAGTCTCAGCAGATACGTTTTTAGGTAAAATTTGAGGTTTGTTTACATTTGCTCCTCCAGACGCTTGTGTCGCATTGTTAATAACCGTGCTATTGTGGGTAACAGACGTTACCTGCTGTATATTGGTGGTCATGGACCTCTTCTTTTTCTTTTTAGATGATGCAGAGGTGGTATGACCCGAAGAGATAACATTGGCTTGTGCTGAGAAATTGAGAGGAGATTCCGGAGGAGATTTCTCATTTGTGGCAGCCATCAAAGCTTTGCTTAGGGGAGCGTCTGCGAGAGCCGGCGTGGATGAATCATGCGACTCTGCGCTAGATTCGCATTTTGTCACAGCCGTCTCTTGACTGGAATCAAATGATATGACTGCTTCTGACTTCACCGTGCTCACGTTCTCTGAAGAAAGCGTTGAGAGAGCTGAGCTGGCCGACTCATGCATGTGGATTTGGAAAGAGGGAGAGCGTGGCGGCGTGCAGCTTTCCTCACATTTATGTCTGTACTTCTGTTCAGCTTGTATTAGGGAAGTTTTGAATTTGCTTACTGGGGATTTGCTGGGAGGCGGAGAGGCGGGTGGTGTGAGCATCGGGGCGAAAACTTTCTTAGGAGGGCGAGGAGACTCGGGTGGCTGTTTGGTGAAAACCGACTGGAATTCAGAGGAGATCTTGACTGATGCGGTGGTGGTTTCGCTGACATTTTTCACTTTCACAGCCTGCATGTCCATTCTGTCAAAGGAGATTGCAGGCTCGAGCTTGGGTACTTTGCACAACTTTGGCGCTTTGACAGGTTTGACGGTCATTTTAGTAGGTTTGGCTGGTGTTATGCTGGGAACGGGCAGGAGGTCTAACTCTTGCTCGGTTGGAGGGGGCGGTAGGGGGTCTTGTTCAGACACAGCTGGAGGCGGTGGGGTTGGAGGAGGGGGGAATAGATCAAAATCTGACTTTGCTGGATCGCACACTGGAGGAGGAGGAGCGGGGAAGAACATGCTGTCATAATCTGGAAGCGGTGAGGGGGGAGGTGGTAAAGGCGGTTCGGGCTCTGATGGTGGAATTTCATTCTTTCTAGATTTGGTTTTATTCGATCTGATTAAACCCTTACAGCTGCTGTTGAGGTTTCGGAAGTCCGTCTTTAAAGTTTTGACTCCATGCGTCTGAACGATTGTTTTGTGTTGCATCACCGTGCCCGCTTGACTGCACGTGACTGTTTCGATCTGATGTGGCGTAAATTTGCTTTGCATTGATTTCGTGTTCTTCTGCGATTCACCGCTGAGATTTTTAACCGCCGGGCTGTGCTTCTGTGTCTGGATCTCTGATGGAGGCTGGGATTTGACGGGGCCTTTGACCTTTCTTATCGGCTGCCTCCGGGGAACCGAGGGACTTGCTCTCCGTGCCGTTTCCATTAAGGATTTTATCGTGCCTTTAACATCTCCCTTTATCACCTCTTCTTTCTCTGCCTGAACTTGCTCTTGTGTCTCATAGAGTGATTTTATGGAAAGCTTCACATCGCCTTCGGTGCTCGCCCGGCGTTGCATTCTGGGTGATGAAGGGGTTTCGAGTAAGAGCTGAATTTTACCTTTAACGTCCCCCTGGACATCAATCTCCTGCTGGGAAACATTTATTTCGCTCGAAGCTTCTTGCAGGCTTTGTATTGCGTTATGAACATCACCCTTGACAATCTCTTCCCTCTCTACCTCTCTCACCACATATTTGGCCTCCTCCAGGGATTTCAAGGTGCCTTTGATGTCACCTGCCACAAAATCTCCCACGACCGCTTCCACCTTGGTGGACGCAGAGTCTTTGAGCGATTTCAGCGTGCCTTTGATGTTCCCCGGAATGATTTCGGGCTTTTCCACCTCTCTGGGCTGATTCTGGGCTTCCTCTAGAGACCGGAGAGTTGTATGTATATCACCTCTAACCACTTCTTCTTTCTCTAGAACAACTGTCTGGTTTAAGGACTGTGTCAACGAGGTCAGAGCGGCCTGCAGGTCTCCTTTAACAATCTCCTCCTTCTGTAAATGATCAAACGAGACCAGAGGCTCTGTCATGAAAACTTTAACTGTGTTATGAACGTCACCTGGGACTATATCTTCATTGTCCACCAGGCGACCGATTTGGGCTTGATTGCGTGTCAGATTGAGTTTCATGCCTTTAATATCACCTCCGATGATTTCTTCTTTTTCAATTTCAGCCGAATCGTCCGGCCCCACCTGCAGGTGTTTGAGGTAATCCAGTGCACCCGACTCTATGCACGTTGAAAAGAATCTCACATGACCCCTTTCTTCCTCGTCCACTTTAATTCTGGCCATCTCCTCTGTGTCTGAATTGTAAAGTTTTTCCAGGCATCCCTTCACATTGCCTCTGACAATATCTTCCTTCTCAGCGCTCGATTTCTCTTCCGTATTAAACAAAGAGTAAATGGTCATACGAACGTCTCCTTTCTCATCTTCTTGGATGAGAATGCCCCGTTGTCCTGTGTTATCCTCTTTAAGCAGGTTCTTCATGGCTTCCTCGATGTCACCTCTTATTATCTCTTCTTTCTCCGATGTGATGCCGCTGTGCTGATGTAGCAGCTGGTGCACGGTGCCGCTGATGTCTCCTCTCTCCTCCGCATTTATAATAACTCCCCTCTCTATGCTCTCCTGTCTGTTGAGGAGGTTCATCATGATGTTTTGCAGATCTCCTTTAACAATGTCTTCTTTTTGAATCTGGGGAGCTTCTTTATTCATCAGATTGTACTTTGCCATGCGAACGTCTCCGATTTCATCCGCTTCTATGATGATGCCTTTGGAGTCCACCATCCTCTGCGTGTAGAGCTCATCCAGCGTTGCTTTTACGCTTTTACCCATAATTTCCATTTTCTCCAAACTGCTTTCATTAAACTCAGTGATGGGAGTGGTTTCAAAAAGCCACGTGGTTGATATCACATCCGCTTTGGGGATTTCTTCACGCTGTACCTGTTTGCTCTCATCACCTTCATTTATATGATCGAGTGGATTCTTCTCAAAAAGCCACACGGACTGTTTGACATCTCCCTTCAGCTGTTCCTTCATCACAACCGTCTTCAACTCTTCTTCTGATTTTTGATTATGGATCTGATCGATCGGGCGGGTTTCAAACATCCATTTGGCCGTCCTCACGTCGCCTTTATTAATCTCGCTCATACTGATTGTACGCACCAACTTTTGAGAGACAGCATCGGATTCAAAGCGCTCTTTATTCGTCTTAACATCTCCGCCTTGAATGTCTTCCACAGTTTTGATTGATATTTTGCCTTCCTCTGCGATCTTATCCAGCGGTTGTGTTTCAAACCTCCACCTCGCAGAGCTGACGTCACCTTTTTGGATGTCTTCTTCTGTAACGGCTTTTAAGAGGTAGACTTCATCCGTCTCTCTGATGGAGTCAAGAGGTTTGGTTTCAAATAGCCAGCGGGTTCCGAAGACATCACCTTTTTGTATTTCTTCCTTTGTGAGTGTGGTGACTTCGTGATAATGGCCTTCTTTGTCTCGGATGGCATAGAGAGGCTGCGTTTCGAACATCATGGCATACGTTTTCACATCTCCTTTCTCCTCATACTCCCTAACCACCTTCTGGACTTTTCTCATTTCGGCCTCATCTTGAATGGTATCTAATGAGCACGTCTCAAAAATGAACCTGCCTTTATGGACGTTCCCTCCCTGAATGTCTTGTACCGTTCGTGTTCCCTTCAGCTCTTCGGCCGACTCGGAGATGGCATCTATGGGCTGGTTTTCAAACAGCCATTTGCAGTTTTCCACATCTCCTCTTTGAATATCTTCAGCTTGAGCGGTCCTGAGCCGTCTCATGAAATCTTCAGAGGTCGAGCTCATTGCATCAGAAGATTGAATCTCAAATATGTATTTCATCCGCGAGACGTCTCCGGACTGAACATCTATCTCGGTGACTCTCTTAAAGGCTTCTCCTTCTTCACCAGTGATGTTCTCCAGCTTCTCCGTTTCAAAAAGAACACGTGCCATGTTTACGTCTTTCCCGTGAATGTCTTCTTTTCTCACAGTGCGGGTTTGCAACATGGTTTCAGAGCTATCTTGTCGTATGTTGTCCAGCATTTGATTTTCAAAGAGCCAAGTGCACGTCTTCACGTCACCTTTTTCAACTTCGCTTGCATCTTTTTCACTCTTGATTTCTTCTTTTTCATACAGGGTGTCCATGGGTTTGGTCTCGAAAAGCCACTTGCATGTTTGTACGTCGCCTTTCACAATTTCTGTTGTTTCTCTAGTAATGTTCTCCTCGTCATCAATGTTGCTGAAGTACTTAATGGCATCGAGAGGCTGGGTCTCAAAAAGCCATTTTGCCGTCTTTACATCACCAGATTCCACTTCTTGTTGGGTAATGCCTCTGATTATCTGAAATTTGGTGATGCTCTCATCGAATTGGTCGATAGGGCGAGTTTCAAACATCCACTGGCAGCTTCTTACGTCTCCTTTCACGATTTCTTCTCGGCGTACGGTTCTAACTTCATGATAATGTCCTGAACTGTCTTGAAGAGCGTACAATGGCATGGACTCAAACAGATGTCTATTTGATCTCACAGAGCCAGTGGACACACCCTCAACATGAATCTTCTGGCTTTCGTCATATTGGCTCAAATCGTATGTTTCGAAGATTTGCTTGTAATTGGTAACGTCCACATTTTCAATATCCTCCACATTGACAGTTCTTGTTATTTCTTTTTTCACCTCTCCTATCTGCTCCAGTGGCTGGCTCTCAAAAAGCCACTTCTGGTGTCGTACGTCTCCTCTCTCTTCATACGTCATGGTCTTTTTAAGCTTCCCCACCTCGGCAAGCTCTTTCATCTCATCTTTGGGAGCGGTTTCAAAATACTGTCTTGCAGACTGAACGTCACCTCCGATGATTTCCTCGGAAGTCAAGGGTCTCTCGTTGGAATCATCCTTTAACGTGTCCATTGGTTGTGTCTCGAACACCCAGCAGTTTCTTTGGACGCCGCCCCTGTAACTTCTATCAATTTGTTCACTTTCAATTGTTTTAATAAACTCTCTCTTTTCCTCTCTGATGTCTTCCAAACGCTGGTTTTCAAACAGCCATCTTTGATGTTGTACGTCGGCCCGTTCTTCATCAGACATTACGGATTTCTTAAGTCGGCTCCTCTCATCGTCTTCATCTTTAATGTTCTCCAAAGGTTTATTCTCAAACACCCATCTCTGGTGTCTAACATCGCCTCTTTCTTCTTCAAACGCTACCTTTTTTATCAGTTTGCCCACCTCGGGTAGATCTTTCAGTTCATCCGTGGGAGTGCTTTCAAATAAGTGTCTCACCGAGCGAACGTTTCCTCCGATGATCTCCTCTGAGGTGACAGGCCTGGAGTTGGAATCGTCTTTAAGTTTGTCCATGGGCTGGTTTTCGAAAACCATGCAGTGTCTGCGTACATCAGCCCTGACAATCTCCTCCGTCTGCTGCTTTTGAAGTCTTTCCCATTGGGCGTTGATGGAGTCTAGTCTCTTTGTCTCAAACAGCCATCGTCCGGCTTTCACCTCGCCGAGCTGCTTGTCCTCCATGGATATACTGGAGATGAGTCTGACCTGAGAAAGATCCCAATCTATGTTTTCCAAAGGTCGGGTCTCGAACAGCCATCTTGACGTTTTAACATCTCCCTTCTCTGTCTCTTCTCGACGGACAGAAGTGATAAGGACCATAGCGCCCGAGTTCTCTCTCATCACACACATGCATTGAGTCTCAAACAGCCATATGATTTTCTTCACGTCTGATTTGATCTCCTCCAGCACAGACTTCAGACTCAGAAGCTGCTTCTCGTCCATGGTTTCCGTGTCACCCAACGAATCCATTTCTTGGTTTTCGAACATGTACCTCACAGACTTCATGTCCCTTTGGCTGGCTTCCTGCGTGAAGATGACTTCTTTGGTTTGTTCTTCATCCGTGTGTATTTTATTAAGCGTATCCATCGGCTTTGTTTCAAACAGCCAGGCGGCGGCACGGACGTCTCTTTTCCCCACTTCATTCACGAAATAATTCCTTTTAGCCGTATCGTGCTCCATCCCCAGCATGTCCACGGGCCGCGACTCGAACATCAAAGCGGTGTTTCTCACATCACCTCCAGCGAGGATTTCTGTATCCTTTTTGTTCTCCGTCTCATTATCAGAAGAATCATCTTTAATGCAGTCCAAAGGTCTGTTCTCGAACTTCCAGCGCACGGACTGCACCTCTCCTCTCAGAATCTCATCCCACTCCAGGTATTCACGATCGGGACTGCCGTTTGAGATGCTGCTGGCGTGTTCGAACTGGTACGCCGTGTCCTGAACGTCTCCGACCTTTTCGATGGTGTCATCCATCTCGTTGATGTCCTGGTAGAAATCTCTCTCCAAGTCTTTTCTGACCTCAGGGTGAATGTGTTTGCATAGGCGTTTAAGCTCCAAGTATTCTCGTTGTCTGAAGTATTGCTCCTTATTCACCGAGTGTTTAGCCGGCTCCTTTGGGGGTTCGGGGAAGCTCAGAATCTCTGATGGTTCCTCCAGTAAGTCCGGTGGTGGTGGCGGCAGATAATCCGGATCATATTCATCATCCTCATCATCAACGATAGGAGGAAAGGAGCTTGGTTCATTCGCTTCTGGTTTGTCTGTCGCAACGCTGGTCATAGTCCCACATATTAAACGGCTGATGTTACGCTCGATCTTGTTTGGGAGAGAAAAGAGTATAATTTACTAAAACATTTAGAAATTACTTTCATTTTAACTGAATGAGCTTAAACCTGTATTTTGTACATTGAATGTTCGAAGTCTCAAAAACTTTCCAGATCTAAATTTGAGCTTTGTATACGCTATCTGCAAGAATATTATTGGTGCTGAAATATAGTCTTGAAGAGATAGTTCCAAAAAATGGATTCATTCTGTTTTCTATTCTTCATGCTGCGCAGTATAAGGATGCTTGATTATGACACAAATTATAATCATGATTTTTGGCCAATACTAAAAACACGATTTAACATGATTACTCGTTGACTTTGTTTTTAAATAAATTATGAATAAATAAATAAAAACATTAAAATATAAATAATGAATGCATACAATCAAATCAATAATCAAAAATTTAAATCGATTATTTGCCCCAATGGGGTCTAGTTTTGTTTTGGTTACCAACGACGACAGAACAAAGAAATCAATGCAGCTTTTTTTAAGATAAGTATGTGTAAATTTCTTATCATTTTTAGTGAACTATTCCTTTAAGCGTCACAAGCTCAGTAAATCAAGTGCTTTTCATGAATACTGGCTTATAGTAAGCTCTCACAAGGACTCTTGGAAAGATGAAGAAAAGAAAGTAAATAAAGCATTTTTACACACTGAATCTTATTAAAGCATAATGCATTCATATGCCAGTAAAGAGATGTAGGCTAAACAGGACGTGCCTTAATTTTCTTGCTTGGAGCGGCTTCTTCAATAGTCTTCTCAAAATGCTGCGCTAGTTCTTTGGTGGAGAGCCGTGGATAGTACTCTTCCTCCTCTGTAAGCAAATGTTCAATTTTTAATCTTTCTACAAAAAACACTGTAAACCAAAGAGTGAAGTGCTGAGGGATATAGAATAAATTATCATCTACAAACTCACCAGATTCATTGTTATGATTCTCATAACTGGAAACAAGCTCCGGGTGAGTGATTTGATCATGTGCAGCCTGTAATATAGCAAAATAAACAAAGCAACTGTTAAGAGAAGTACAAATACAGCACACAAATCATCACTTTTCTATTTCCATATTTATCAGATGAATTTACTGGAAATTCACTGGAAATCTAATCTACGGCCTTGGAATTGCGTTATGGTCAGAGCATCATGCTTGACCGGTGGATACAAAACAATGGTAATATTTCTTCTGTTGTGTCCATTTCACACACATTAACTCTCCATTTATCTTTGATGTAAACGGTTTTCTAAACTCTAAACATCAAGACCTTTTCCACATAGTTCACCCAAATAAATGAAAACAGATCTCATGCCCCATTGACTCCCATAGTATTTCTTTCCCAATGGCAGTAAATTGTGGATGAGATCTGTTTGGTTCCTGACATTCATCCAAATATCTTCCTTTTTGTTCATCAGTGCAAAGAAAGTTATACAGGTTTGGCCACCCGAGGGTAAGTAAATGATGATCCCTTTAAGCCATTAAATCCCAGTCACATCGCTTGCATGTCAAAAATAAACACCTGAGAAAATGTAAAAAAGGAAATAGCTAAAAATCGAATTAAGATTATGCGTTGTTGTGTTAAATGTTTGTCATTGCAATGGATATTTTCATACTTACTAATAACACTGACAAGTCTGCTTACAGTAACTTAAAAAAGCTTTACTAAAATATAAATTACAAAGTCACCAAACACTAAAATAGTACAAAAAAATATTAACTAGAGCATTGAATATGCATACTGGGAACTTAAAAACCCTTGTTTAATGTAAAGTTGTCTAGTCAACAACAAAACGTCTTATTCAGAATACACAAAGCAATAAATTGACCAAAAAGATCTTAATTACTTTCCTTTCTTCTAAGGACATTTTGCAGATTTAATTTTTGCAATGATAATGCATTTAACAGCGAGCGTTGAGTTTGCGGTGCTCAAAGGTTCAATCAATTTCAGCGTTTGCACTTGACCTTTGAAAACGCAACCAATGATTACCAGACTATGAAAGACGCGAACCGTCTGTCCATCTTTGCACCGAAGCTTGTGATTTTCACGCATGATTTGTCAAACCAACAAGACAGAGTGAAGAAAGTTCATCTTTTAAGATCCCACGACAGGTCATTTTTGTCTTCCTGCAATGCATTAAAACCAATCTCAAATACGTGCTTTCATTGTCTTCCTTGCAAACACCCTTCCGCATCTGCAACACATTTAATGTGAAGGTTTAACTGCTGCATGACTTTCACCTTCAAAGTTAAGATTCAGAACTGAGGAAGTACACCCGGAATGCGACCGAGCTGGCTGGATCTGAGATTCAGAGGTGTACATTAAGAGCTGTGTGATTGTCAGTGCTGTCGTTGTAGCTGCCGTTAGCGTCTGACACTCGTGTTGTCTAAGAAAGGAGAGTTATTAGTAGCGAGGCTGTCGGAAACGTCCGTACCCTTTCATCCTGGAGGACGACCTGCTGTGAGACCTGTCGACCTCCACCGCTGCTCACCGTACTCATCGCTGATGAATGTGACACCTCCTGCATGACAGGAGACAAGGGCTGTTATAGAGGATGAGAGGTGGAACACATCACGCACACACTTCTTCCAGAACTCGCACGTTCAATGCTCTTTAAGAAAAAGACATTATTTCTCACTCATATACTTTAATGTAAGCAAAATTTCTTTAATATAAGGAAACCAAACCAATCTCGTCCCACATTTACTCCCATACACTGATGGGCAAGTTACTCTGAAAAAGTAATGAATAACTAGTTACTAATTACATATTCAATAGTGTAATGAGATTACTGTGCACATGACTCTCTCCTAAAATCAATTAATTAATTATTACTTATTACTTTTCATATCCTTTATCAACCTTGAATATTTCAGTGATTCATGAAACGGCTCTTTTAATTAATTCACATAAATCATATAAAACTACATACAGTATAGTAGTATTACTAACTGTCCCAAGTATTAATTCTTAATGTGAGAATTATACAGTTTAATTACGTAAGAATGTATACGTCAGTAAATTTAAATTATATTATACTGACTGGAAAGACTAGCTTTAACGCATTTTAACTTCATATTAAAATGCAAATTCAAGTGACTTGCAAAGCCAATTCAACCTAAAAAGTTGAGCTTAAAAGCTTCCTTAAATTTGGAAAGTTGTATTGGTGATTATTTTAATTTAACACCATACCGCACACACAATTAATTTGCAAGAAAGTTTGTCCCAAGTATCTTAGTAAGCCAGAGCCTGAAAGATTCTCAGAATTGATGCTCTTGTTATCGAGCCGAAACCAACGTCCAGATTTCTGCTGACAGCGTGAGGGCAGATTGGTGCCCTCCTCTCTGGAAGTCCTGCTGCTTTACTTCATTTTCATCTTTCTCCTTTAGTAAGACGGGTCAGAAAGAGCACCGCTGTTCCACGTCTCTTACTCGACCTTCCGGTGAACGCTACTCCAGCGGGCCAGATTCTAACAAGCAGCAAACTATCCTGACACTCGGACTGCATAACTGCATTCTCTACGGCAGCCTGGCAGGTGACAGACAGCTAAGGACAAAATGTCCATGTGACAAACACACAACTGCGGGTTACCACACATGGAGTCCATGAAATGAAACTGTGAAAAACATGAACTCTAACGCCGTTCTGCCGGATTCTAACATGTTTATACTGAAATCATAAAGCAGCAAAGGGAGAGTTGTACTATCATTACCTCAATGCGATCAAAAAATAACGTTCACTTTATTTAAACAATACATTTTGTTTTAACACCATTGTTTATGTGCAAACACGATTGCATTGTGTTAAACGGACTTAAAACAGTAATGCTTTTGGCAACTAAATGTTTTTATTTTGGAAATTAAGTATTATAAAGATATTTTATGTTGGGGATCATTTGTTTTCACTGCAATAAAATAATAATGAATAGGATGGGCAAATATAAGAAACAACAAATATAACAACAATAACAATAAAATAATAAATGACATGTTAGCAAAAATCAGTTGGGTTAATCTTGTAACATGGGTTAAAATCACCCAACAATGGGTCGGTGCTATCCTAAGCCAGCATTGGTTTGTTTGTTGGGTCAATTTTAACACAACTATGTAGTGAGTGCAGAAATTTTCTTACAAATATATGAGTATAGCTACCGTATTTTGAATGATTTTTTCTCTACATTATTATTATACTACATTGTCTACATTTATTGTCTGTGTTTGCTCCGCAATGGGTTTTCTGTACAGCTACATTGCAACAATGCAAAATTGTGAAATACATGAATTACAAATAATAAGAACGAGTTCACGTCGAGTTCACGACTAAAAGATTATAACTAGAGTTTTTATTTTACTGCGTCTTTAAAGAAAGCCTATATTAAACGCACAAGCACATTTTACATTACAAATCCCAATTATCTCAAGATAAATGTGAAACTCAGGAACACATTTTACTTAAAAAAATAATACTAACTGAAGCAATTTATAGTTTATGTGTATACACACACACACCCACACAAACACGTTTAATAAAAAAGCGTGAGAACACTTTGATAATGAGACGACCCGCTGCATCTAAATCCTTTCATATAACTACGACGGGATGCATTATGTCAACCTGCTATTCTCATTTGTTTACTCAGAGCGTATAATATCTGTCTCGCTCGTCTTTGTGAGCCGAGGATTACTGTCAACCTTCATCTACTTTGTGTGCTAAATCCCTGTAATGTTCACTTTTAATTACTTTTGTTCGCGACTTGTGTTCCTGACGCGAGAAACGAAAAAAAAACATGTATTTAATTCCCATACACCACAAACTAATTAAATGTATACTTTTAAGCGCAAGCATCTGGCAAATGCACAGATGTAAACGTACACAAAAAAGGAATCCTTCAGAGAAACGCTTGCAAACGTTTTAATCCCAAATACCATCATAGAGCATCTATCTACAGCTAACAACAACGAGTGACATATTGCCTGTGAATAATGATTTAAATTAATGTATAGGTGAAGTATTGCTTCATGGAAGTTTGCACTCATGTAATAAAGCATTGAGATGTTGCTTTCTTGTCACCTTCACTGATGAAAAATGAACAAAAATTCTGTCATTATCTACTCACCCAAACCTGTTTATGACTCAGTGAAACGCAAACGGAGATATTTTGAGAAATGTTTCTGTAATTTTGTGTTTATACAATGAAAGTCAAGTGTGGTTCGGTCGTAAACATTGTTCAAAATATCTTCTTTTGTGTTCTGCAGAAAAAAGAAAAAGGTTTGAAATGACATGAGAGTGAATAAATAATGACAGAATTTTCGTCCCTTTAAGGTCATAGAAACAAAAACGCTAAATGATATTATTGTACAGATCTGGAATAAATAGACAGTTCGTTTAAATTTGTTTATGTTGAATATAGTGTTTTTAATAGTCCTTTAATGCTGGTATGACGAAGCGCAGCATCCGCTGTCATTCTGTATTCATGCTGGTTTTCATCCATCACTGAACTCAAGGCTCATATTCCTGCAGCAGAACAGAGAAGCGCTGGTATGGATGGCTGGACTGGATTCAATTTGCTGAATCGCACAGACTCTCTATTCTGTGAGATTTCCAGATTTTTGAGTCAGGCAGCGTGTGCATAATATTGGCATGTGCTAATGCTAAATGGACTTCACAAGCCTGGATGAATCTATGCAGATCAGAGGGTGTCTGGCTCTATGTTGGAATAGTTATTGTGTGAGATCTGGGGAGTCTGTCATTAGATCAGCTTTAAGAGGATTATGTTTACTTCAGAAGTTCATGCACACACTCTATTTTTTATTCCCGAAGCATTTTTGCCTTTGCCAAAGTTGCTTGTAGCCTTTCCTGATGCTTTCCAACGCATAAACCAGCATTGGCAAAAACTAACTATGACCTTATGTCTATGAGATTTTGTGGAAAAGAGTGATAAGTTTAGGTCTGTAGATTTAGATGGAACTATGCAAAAACGAATTAAAAAATCATAAGCAATACACGCTTGACCTTCCTTTTTGATCTACGATCATCGTTCACACAACCAGCAATCCTGTCTCTTTGCTATCTGCATCAACCTCAAACTATCCACTATGTTTTGAAGTATAAACGTTGAAGTAACACTTTACAATAAGGTGATATAAGTTAACATTAGTAAATAAATGCATTAGCAATCATTAGTTAACAATGAACAATTACATTTTCACCATTAATTCATCCTTGTCAATGTTAGTTTATGTCAATACAGTTATTCATGTTAGTGCATGGTGCATTGACTAATGATAACAGTGACAACCTTTGATTTTAATAATGTATTAGTAAATGCTGATATTAACTTGAATTAATATTAATAAATGCTGTTGAAGAATTGTTTACGTTAGTTACAACAACAAATAGCAAATAGCACCTTGCCATATGTCAATCATTTCGATATATTATGGAGCCCTGATTTTACAAAACC
>NC_136772.1:1377686-1414277 GCF_947034865.1 Barbatula barbatula
CGTGCACAGTTCCCTGTACTTAACACCTTGTCAAAGTAAGTTCTGGGCATCCGGCCACAAGTTTGGAGGAGAGAATAATTGTCGGTTAGCATCAGTCAGCATTGAATGCATGGATTGTGCCTTAATAATCCAACACTTTTCGTATTTTAGATTTATAATGTTGAATGACACATTTAAACGAACTGTTTTGTTGTAGGCTTACAGACCTTCCTTACAGTACGTTCTTTCAGCAGTCAGTTATAGGCTAATCAATTCCTTTGTTTTAATTGACTTTTTTTGCTCAATTTATTTTAAGTAATGTTGTGTTATATTGAAAAGCAATACAAAATATGAAATGACTACTCTAAATTAAGAAAAAAATGGCTAAATTAATAGAAGAAATGCAAAAATCATGTTCGGTATTTGATATTCGGCCAAGTGCTTCTTTTTTAATTCGGCTTCCGTCAAGAATTTACTTATTTGAAGAAAGTTAAATAACTTTTATTTTCATCCAATATTTGTGTTTATGTAGACCTGTAGTATTTTAAGAACCTATGGTTCTTTTCATCATGTTCATCTTTTAACAGCTCTGATATGTTTATTTCCCTTCAGTAGACTTCAAGGGTACGTTACGCCCCAGTTGGAAATCACTGCTTTTTAAAACACACTCTCACTGTGCGCTACGATCACTGCGGTAATGTACAACCTCTTGTGACCGCTTAAGTGAAACCTTTTAAGATCCGCCTGTGATCCGTATGTGGTCAGCGTGTGTGTTAAACGCTCAGCTGGCCACCGGCAGAAGATTACACGACTGTTCTGCTGTTGAACTCTTGAATGAAGAAGGATTAGAGGGGCTTTAAACAGCAAACTTAATTATAAACAAACCGTTTTCCTGCACTACACAGCCTTATCTGTCACCTCGAAAGCACTCATCCGGCGGCGGCTTGGCGGTGGCGATGTGTAAAATGTGTGGATTTTACATCACGAACACGTTTTAGTGTTCCCAGTGAAATAAAACATGACAATGCCTGTTTTTTCATGATATATTGCAGTGTTTATTGTAAATGTTTTACCAATGTGGGTCATTCTCTTCTTAAAAGTCGTGTGGCTTCCGAATCTTTAGTTAAAATCTGAAAATGCACTTCTGTCCCGCAATGACTATCCATCTTAGATGACGTATGTTAGACGGCTTGGGCGGAGCATCCGTTAACTCCTCCCCTTCAACTGTCAGACCGCTGCCCAGTGCCATTTAAAAATGCAATGACTGTTTTTATACATCCAATCAAATCGCAATCAAAAGACGAAAGCCACGCCCACTATTTTTCTCATTCGAAATTCCATTTCACTCAGATATACGTCAAAATGCGAAAGAAAAAACAATCACACTCCATAGGCTTTCGGTCGAGTGAACCACGCAGTGCTAACTTCTGGGTTGACCTACAAAAATGTGTCATCTTTGAGGTACTGGATATAGAGTAATATAATGATAATATCAAAATGAAAATGTTTGTGATTTTATGAACTATTGCTCTTTCTTATGTGGAACTCAAAAGTTGTTTTGTGTTCATACAATGGAAGTCAATGGGATTCTGTCATGAATTGTGTGGGGAGAACCCAAATGCAGGCAGACACGGGGATGAAGGAGTTAATCCAAAATAAACTTTAATACAAATGACAAAACAAACACCCACGATGGGGGAAACCACTAACCAAACTAGGTACAAAACTGAAAACAAACACTTCCCACATGGGGGGGCAAAAATAACCAAACACAAACAAGGTACTTCCACATATACATACAGAATTGACAGGAACAGGAACAAGAACTAGGACCATGACCAAGGGAACAGGTACAAGCCAGGAAACATGTACAACAAACCAGCACAAGACAATAGACAGGAGGGCATTATATAGGGAGACTTACAAAGGAGATAACGATGGGCAGGTGTGGTAAATGAGACACAGGAGGAAAGCCATACTAGGAACGAGATGGGCGGGGCCAAATGACGAGACTGGAGAGAACGCATATTATGTCCTGATTGACAATAATATGTTTCTCTCCACATAAAACACACGGGTCTGTCATGATTCTGCCCCTAGACCAGAAAATCAAGACAAGATTAGGCAGAATCATGACAGGATTCAATGTAGTCTGGTACCAGCATTCTTTGAAATATCTTCTTTCTTGTTCTGCTGAAGAAAGTCAGACCGGTTTCTTTAAATTTGCAGTTCATGTTTCATAGATTTTCATTTTAAAGGGAAGTTAAAGTGAGTGCTTGTCAAGTATTCAAATCAGTCATTTCATCTGCTTCAATTATACAATCCTCTGACCTAAAACCTGGTCATCTGTTCATTCATAAATCTTAATCCTCAAACTCTTTCTGCCTTCATCCGCTGACGTCCGATCCTGAGAGCTGATAACCGCGACCTACTGCCACAAGATCACGGCTGGAGTGGAAGAATCTAGACGTTTCTATTGGTAATGCCAAAAGGCCATAGCACGTCTCGATGAATAAACATATGCCGCAACATTAACTGGGAATCCAGAAACCGAATTTTATGATAACTGTACTTTCTCCGCCGGTGCATTGATTGCACGTCAACATGACTTTTCATCTTGGAGTAGACGTGCGGTGATTCCCGCGCAATATGTTACAAAGAAAATGAATCGGTATGTCTTATCCCCGTTCTCGTGTGGCTGGCACATTATGTGAGATTAATTTTGATTTGTGAGAAGCGGCTGAACGTGACTTAGATTTATGGCTTTTGAGCTTCAAGCATCTTCTAATGAAGACAAATGGACAGTTTGGGTTGATGGGGGCTTGTGAGGGATCACGCCGCATTAGGATGTGAATGATGGCACGATGATCTTGGGTACCGATAGCGTTTCCATCAGCGGTTCGCCTCGTTGGCTTAAAATTTGATAAGAAAGTAAACACAAGGTTGTGATAATCAGAATTGATGGAAACTGTAATGGTCTTTGTGGGTGTTTACCGGTATGTGTTGGGTTATGTTGGTGGGACGATAACAGTCGGATGGGCACCAATCGAACACCATTAAATCTTACTGGAATAAGCAATTCCAGCTGATGGTTTATTGGTGTTTTTAATGGAAACCATTAGAATTCAACATGTTTTTTTTCCCAGTATTGGCAGTTGTGGTGTCCTTTGTGAAAGATACAAGCGAATGACAAAAGCTCTACACTTAAGAGTGAACTTGTAATATTTACAGAGCATTTAAGCGTACAGTCCAAACACATTGAAAGTCTATGGATCCCATTTATAGCTGAAGTTTGTCCTTTAACGTCACTTAACATAATTTAAAGTGATGTCCTCCTTCAGATTTTCTCAAATCTAATAATTATACGATTTTATAAACCAATCATTCTCACTAGTGCTCACAGCATTACTTCACCGGTGAAACATGTATTCAAAGCAGTCAGTAAGAAATTTAATGTAATTCTCTTTTCTGCATTTCCAGCTTCATCCACACGAGAGCAGTGTGATGTCTGCGTTTTTGACACCAGCTTTAATTTACTGACTTTTATTTAAGAAGATCATCTGATGGGGAGCGGCCAGTCAGGATCTTGTTAGGAGTGTTTTAATATGTGTGATCTAGTTTTGTTTGATGAAGGTTACCCATTGGTATCTCGAAGCCAAGAACTGGTAAATCAGCATATTAGAGTTCTGGTTTTGCTTCAAGGCCCATTTTAATTAGATGTGAAATGGAAAAACGACACGGTACCAACGCTGTTTATTGTAATACGAATAGATTTCTTACTTAATATTTATAAAAATGCGTGGGACCAACAGTAAAATATTAACACGGCTCAGCGGTTATAGCATAGTGCTACTGTGGAAATGCCAAGGTCATGGGTTCGATGCCAGAGATTCCACATACTCGGAAACAAATACAGTATAATGTTAGTCGCTTTGGATGAAAGCGTAAAAAACGTACATGTGAATTATACTATAGTAACCCAAAATGTACCATACTTAGGGGATGCTTTTGAGGGTTAGG
The DNA here is from genome assembly GCF_947034865.1 of Barbatula barbatula. Lineage (NCBI taxonomy): Eukaryota > Metazoa > Chordata > Actinopteri > Cypriniformes > Nemacheilidae > Barbatula > Barbatula barbatula. Next base: position 1,381,686 of record NC_136772.1, read on the forward strand.
AACACACAGTCTGTCCATCAGGATGTCTGCCAGATGCTCCTAGCGAGTCTCGGATTATATGTTGTCGGATTTCTGTAGATCTTGATTGGCTTTGTGACATTTGACATCCACATTAAAATGCATTGGAAGATTTTCTTTTCAGCTTTCCGGCCGTCAGTCACTGTATCATGACATTCAGGTTTAAGACAACAAACAAAAGTCTCAGGGAGATGTAAATGATTCAATCAGAGTGATTAATCTGAAAACAGCTGGATTTCTTCTTGAGATTCTGCATTAGCGTGTTAGATTTTCTCCTTCTCAAATGTCTCAGAACCGAGCGAGGTGAATAAGTGTGGCTGATGTAAACAAAGGATTTACTGTATTTGATCAAAGCTGTGTATTTTACTCCAGGTCCATTATTCCATCATGTCAGACAGCCATAAATCTGTTTATTATTTCTAGCCGTGTTTGTTTTTCTGGGTTCTGCATCCGTTCAGTTCAGACATTCAAATGTAAGGCGAAGCATCCACATCATTTTAATAAGATATGAAGAAACATCTTTCACTGTGTGTGGTCTCGTGTAAAGAATGTATGTAGGTCAGGTCCTGGGCCTCACTTTTATCACTTCAGACTGTTATATTAAGCTTCTCTTGGAGGTTTGTAGGACTAAGGACAGGACAGGACTAAATATACATTTCCATGTCATTTTCCCATGGATGTTCATTTATTTCATGCTAAGAGCGCTAACCAACACTACTTGCGTACCATATTTTAGACCAGTATAGATTTTTATGACAAAATAATGAAAATAACAATAATCATTTAATTATAATTGATTAATAATCACGTATTTTAATTAAATTATTTCTATACTTACATTTTTATTTACATCTCACTTGGATATGTAAATCAGTGTATTTCCTAAAATGCAATATTTGTGTGTTAATGCTTTATCGTTTTAATTGAAAAAATGTTTTTATCTGGTGACATTGATTTTTGGTGTATCATTGATTTATTTACATATATTTATTTAAATTTACACGATTTACAAATACCTGATCCCATGGGACTTTATTTCGTATTATTTCGTACCTTGTAAATAGTACAAAAAACGTCTGATTACTAAAAAAGCGATACTGAAGCCACACCCCTAATCCCGCCCCTAAACTAAGGCTGTTTCATATTGTTCGAAATCGATAATTATTAACATTTCCACAATTTTAACTGTATTACTGTGAGGTAATACATAGACTTAAAGTCGACGGAAATAGCGATTGTTTTTTCTTCCGTATCATGACGTACATCACTTCCGTTCTCGCGTCATTCCTTTTGACCAGAAATGAAGAGAGGTCGTTTCGAGGAGGCTAACGTTTTTAATTAAAGATTACAAGTGCAAATGAATTTTAAAAAATTATGATAATAACAATAATATTTTATATGTATACTGCAACACTAAATCAATTTGAATTGACAGGTTTAATTTCATGTCAACTTTAATATAACAGAGACAGCTAAAAGTTTATTAGGCTACTGTCACTTTAACAGATAAGGCTGATACACACCCGCTGTTAATTTTAACTTATAACATTAGCTACCCTGTTTTTTGTCATAATCTATTGTGCATTTTACTTCTAAATGTCTAATAAGATGCCGGAACTTTGTTCTGTACCATGTATCAAATTGCTTGAAAGTTTAAACAGGTACAACTTTAAAATGCATGCAAATAATAAACTTTCATCATGACCAACGACAGCAATGTCTGTGATAGAGATATACACGCTGAATAACGGATGTGTGTCGCGCTGCATGGACAGTCTGTTTATGATCCATTGATCCCTGTACGACCGAAGCAGGAGCTTGGTTCGCATTGCCGGCAGTAAGTCGGACCTGTTCCCAGTGCATGTCGGACTCCGGCAGGGCTGCCCTTTGTCACCGGTTCTGTTCGTAATTTTTATGGACAGAATTTCTAGGCGCAGCCAGGGGCCGGAGGGTGTCAGGTTTGGGGACCACACGATCTCGTCTCTGCTATTTGCGGATGATGTCGTCGTGTTGGCCCCTTCAAACCAGGACCTTCAGCATGCACTGGGACGGTTTACAGCAGAGTGTGAAGCGGCTGGAATGAAAATCAGTACCTCCAAATCCGAGGCCATGGTCCTCAGTCGGAAAAGGGTGGCTTGCCCACTTCAGGTTGGTGGAGAGTTCCTTCCTCAAGTGGAGGAGTTTAAGTATCTCGGGGTCTTGTTCACGAGTGAGGGAAGGATGGAACGTGAGATTGACAGACGGATCGGTGCAGCTTCTGCAGTAATGCGGTCGATGTACCGGTCCATCGTGGTGAAGAAAGAGCTGAGCCGCAAGGCGAAGCTCTCAATTTACCGGTCAATCTACGTTCCTACTCTCACCTATGGTCATGAGCTTTGGGTCATGACCGAAAGGACAAGATCCCGGATACAGGCGGCTGAAATGAGCTTCCTCCGCAGGGTGGCTGGGCGATCCCTTAGAGATAGGGTGAGAAGCTCGGTCACCCGCGAGGAGCTCGGAGTAGAGCCGCTGCTCCTCCACATCGAGAGGGGTCAGCTGAGGTGGCTTGGGCATCTGTTACGGATGCCTACTGGACGCCTTCCTCGGAAGGTGTTCCGGGCCCGTCCGACCGGGAGGAGACCCCGGGGAAGACCTAGGACACGCTGGTGGGACTATGTCTCCCGGCTGGCCTGGGAACGCCTCGGTGTCCCCCCGGAAGAGCTGGAGGAAGTGTCTAGGGTGAGGGATGTCTGGGCATCTCTGCTTAGACTGCTGCCCCCGCGACCCGGTCCCGGATAAGCGGAAGAAAATGGATGGATGGATGGATGGATTACTATGTGGATTGTTACGCAACAAAACTTCACGTCTAAATGCATGTTAAGTTCGTAGCGTTATTTCAGACATTTTTTCTATCGTTATTGATAAAGGTATATCGTCGAAACATCGTAATTGTTTTATCGCCCAGCCCTAAAACCTAACTGGGGCAATTCGTATCAAAATGTACGAATGAGATCGTAGGAATTCATACGAATTAGCAAAACATGCTTTTTGCCGTGAGATTGTGTCGGTTTTGTGGCTTTCCAGGGTAGAAGTGTTGCGAGACTTGAGGGACTAGCAGTTGCTTGCCAGTGTTTTTTCGTAGACACCAATTTATCATTAAAGTCTTTTACAATCCAGCTCACCGCACACCGATCTGCTATAGTTTTCATGTTTCACTCCAATCGTTTTGTGACGCACATCTTGGTTTTCCGTGCGTAATTTACCAGTCTGGCTGCTGTCGTTTGCTATATTGTGTGACGGCACGGAAAAGTTTTCTAGAGATTTTCCTGAAGCTGACAGGTTGTTATCTTGTTTGAGTCTTGAGGACAGGAGACACCTGCGTGTGTGTGACTTCCAGACGTCAAGGGAGGTAATCTCAGGAGAGGTGAATGTTTGACAGCCGGCTGTAATGAAGCAACTTACGTAAGTCCTCCAAATTCAGCTTGGAGGGTTTTTCTTGCTGTAATTTGTCCCAACACTCGACCGCAGCTCTTGCAGAATCTTGAGAATATTTCAAGCATGTTTATTCACAGCTTTGTCTTTTTGTTCAACAACAGATGAAGGAGCACAATTTCGAAACAAAATAATAAATAAAAACATAAAAATAATGGGGAACAAAAAATTCAAACAACAACACTGGGATATATGAATAAACAAAACACATCGCACTCATGCAAAACCAATTTCAATTGTTTATATGCCTCCTTAATACATTCGTTAGAAATAGTCCCAATATAATGCTGTATTTCAAGTAAAACATACAAAAATGTTTGTTGACTTGAGAATTTACATTTATGAATATAAAATGTTGTCATCAAAATGAGAAATAGCTTCATCTTTACTCCGCCAGTATCTCGCGCGATGTTGTCATTTGGGGGCGAGTCTATCTTTTTGTCAGTCCAATGGCAGATGGCGATGTTCATGTCGATATTTTGGAGTTTAGTGAATACCTCATAAATTCGCTTTTAAAAATATCTGTTGCCTCTGAGGCATTGAACATGTCAGTTTAATCTCTCAGAGTGGGTGTGGCGAGAAATACTTGAAACCATTTGAAATTTAAATGCCATTCAATCCATTTCCGAATTGGCAGAAGATGTAATCAAAGAGCATTTGAGATATGAGTGTCTCTCGCTCCATCTCTCTCTCTTCTGCATGCTCGGAACGGCAAAGGGGAAAGGAGAGAGAGAGACGGATCTACCTTTGCTGTCACCTTCGGCTCTATTCCCTTCATCTCAAAATCTCTGTGTGTATTAGAGAGAGAGAGAGAGAGAGAGAGAGAGAGAGCTTATGTTTTATTCCTACTTCTCCCAATCACAGAGTGTCTCTTGCAGTCACGGTGGGTCATTCCTCAACCTGACTCCGTCTCATCCACCGCCCTCCTGTCGGAGACAAATGTTCACTGCCGCCACAAAGCCTTCTGCAAATTAAAATTTCTAATCTGGCTCTTCAATAGGAAGTCAAATGTCTGTGTAAGAGTGTGTCCTGTGGGCCGGAGACGCAAGTTCATTGTATAAAATGAAATGATATTGTGCGTCACGTCGTGATGCGGGAACACTAGATCACTCTCATTAAAGTCAACCGTCGGTCAAGGTTTGGCTGGTTAGCTTCGCCGGTGTTCCCCTGCTGTTAGATGCCTTAAAGTGTCATTAAATTTGAGCAGATGTTTCGCCAGCACCAGGTTCTCACTGAAGGACCCCTAACAGCGTGAAATAGATTCCTGCTATCTGCTGCGAGGAGGTCTAACGTAGAGCATGAATGAGAACGCTGACAGCTCTCCGCAGGTATTATATTGGAATGACTGATTTCTTTGTTGTGGCACGTTTTCATTTGAATACTTCCTAATTTATTACCCATAATTATATCTTTCTGAACAATTTAGTCAAAACACATTTTTAGCTAGCCACCTGTTTTAATGGCATAGACGTGTGAACGACATTTTGTCCTCTCGTAATGGGATAGTTCCCCCAAAATAAAACGTATTATAATTGATTCCCCCTTGTTTCATTCAACACCTCGATTACTTTGTTCTGGGGAATTCAAAAGTAGATATTTTAAGAAACATGACTGCTTACAGTGAGTGTCAAAGGGGACCAATGTGTTTTGTTGCCAGCATTCTTCAAAATATCTTCCTTCGTACTCTGAAGCAGAAAGAAGGTCATACAGGTTTGAAATGACACGAGGGTAAATAAATGAAATTGAAATAGAAATTTTCCTTTAAACTTGAGAAAAGCGCAAGAGTACATTGCTATTTTCAATGTGATTGGAGGCTTGTACTGCACCAGGAAACCTTGACATTTTTGTAATGTTTTTGTAAAGAAATGTTCATAAATATATGGCAACTGGGTTACACAAAAGGATGGCGGTCGGGGTTTTCCAAATAATTCATTCTTAACCACAGCAGACGGTATTACTTCCAGTGTGTTTAGCTTTAAGAATAAACTGGAATTATACAGCACAATGCGAATTATAAGATCAATCTGTACATTTATACACATTGATTGATATTTAGTGAAGGACGTGCTTTCTCACTTGGCAAAGATTCAGTTTAATCTTGTTTGCCAGTTTTAAGTCGGATCATTCTGTGTCATCGTTCGGTTTCGGTTACTCGTGCACAGGTGCGAAAAGCCGCGGTGAACAAAAAGAAAGGGTAAAAGCAAAGGCTTTTCATAAATTGAGCCCGGTTGCCATGGCAAACTAGTTCCCTTTCTGTCGGTCTCTCGACGTTGTGTCGAAGCCGACAGATGGGGTTCGCCCTTGAGAACCAATCGTCTCTGACTATTTTGAAAAGGCCAATGAAATTGGCGAATGAAATTTGCATGCCGGGCTCCGCCCCCGGATATCCGGGTATAAAAGGGGAGCCGGCGTGCTCATTCATTCACCTTTTGTTCTTCGGAGCCTTCGCATCTGATGACATTCTTCGAATTGCCGATTTCTACGACGCGGTGCAGCGGAGATTCCCCTGGGCGTCCTGGCAGTTCCTGAGGTATTTTTCTAAAAGAGCAATTTCCTCAGCGTGGCATTGCCCGCTGATCTCTTGGGTGCAGTACACTCATCGAGGACGGGGACGGACACGGTGGTTGCCGCAAGTGTTCGGGGGTCCGATCACTGTGGCAGCCTCGTGGATTCGTCCTGCCCGCACGGCGCGCGGATGGCTATTCAGACGTTGCGTCACTGCGCGCGGATGGCTAGTCAGACGTTGCGTCACTGCGGGCGGACGGCTATTCAGACGTTGCGTCACGTTGGCTACGTTCTGTCAAGAGCAAGCCACCACCTCGTTTGCTTCCCGTTCTGTGACCGCAGCGGCTACGGCCCTGCCGTCAGCGGCGGCGAGCAGCGAGGGTGATGTGGGGATTATCGTGAGCGTTAATCCGTCAGCCGGTCGGCTCGCGGACCGCTCGCGCCCCGTCTCGCTTGTTTAGCAGGTCCCCAAGGATGGTCCTAAGCCATCTTATTCCTCAGCCACGCGCTCGGACACGAGCCGTGGAGATGAGGTGTCTCTTGCAACATCGGAGCGCGACCTGCTGGCATCAGACTCTGGCGATTCCCTGAAGCTCCCTCCCTCGGGAGGTCGAGCACAGGTGAGAGCAGACGTCAAGATGTCAGCCATGCTCGCTCGGACCGCCGTGAGCGTCGGGTTGCGGTGCAGCCCTGGTGCTCGCGGCTGGGTACTCGCACATTGGGCCCGGCTCAAGTGCCAAGTTTTACCGAGCTGCATAAGGAGTTCAGTAAGACCTGGAGCGTCCCCTTCGGCGCGCTTCCGTCTAGCTGACTCTATCGCCCTCTCTTCCCTCGGGGCGGGGAGGCAGCTAGGGACTATGTCAATGCACCCTGGGTGGAGCATGCAGTCGCGGGTATCCGCAGACGGCGGCCACCTGGGGGGCTTGACCTAGACTCACCGTCCAGGGCATGTAAGGTCTCAACATCTCTGGTGTTGAGGCTGGCAGTGCCGTGGACCAAGCTGCCTCCACTCTTACGCATGGCCTTCCTGCAGGCCAGGGCGCTAAAGAGAGCCCCACGGGGTAAGACCGACCCAAGTAGTGCCGCCGCCGACTGGCCCTCCGGGGACCGCGGTGGCAGCGCAGGCTGGGTCGGACGATGTCCACATCAGTGGCCCGGAAAGATGCCTCGGACCCAATCTTGCGCAGGGGGGCGATGTCGAGAAAGGCCACTTTCCCGACTCCCCTCTCGCAAGGTCGGCTGATTGGTGGCGCTGTCAAGGACTGCTCCAGCAGCCTTTTGACAGTGTAGAAACAGACCGGCCTGCTGTGACCCGGCCGCCTTTCGGCCGTCGAGGTCTCGCACGTGGTCTGCCCCCAGCAGCCCTGGCCTTCTCCAGCGTCGACTCCGGTTCTGGTGCCCCCGCAGGTGGCCCCCCGGAGGAGGACGTCAAGAGAAGGACCACCTAGAGAGATTGAACCATCGGGCCCGACCCAGCCTGGGTTGCTGGATGGTCGGACTGGGGCGGTCCCTGCCGTGTCCCAAACACCTTCTGGGCCCCTTCGGGGGCCTAGTGCCCGCCTTCTCACAAGGAGAGGTCTCTCTCTGGGTCCCACTTGCAGCCGCTCTCACCCTCTGAAAGATGGTGTTCGGCAACTCGACGTTGCGTCGTGGCGGCACGCAATGACGAGTATAAAGCAGCCCTCAGCACTCTCGCTTCGACGGTGCGTCGAGCTGCGCCATCGCCTGGCAGGTGATTTAGCGGAGCCGTTCCCCCCGGGGAGAACAGCACTGCTAGTCATTGAACCAACCCCCGCGGGTTGATGAAGTAGATCGCAGCCCCCCCTGTGAGGTCTCTGGGTGCTTGGTTAGCATTTCAAACCATCACGGTGGCTGGGAGTGTGGTCCGTCTCGGCATTCGATCCAGCTCGCCAGACCTCCGCCGGACTTCAGGCATCCTCTTACCTCAGCAGAGGCAGGGATGTTCCTGTGCTCCACGCCGGGGCTGCCACCCCTCTGGCGAAGGCGATCGAACCGTCCCCTCGGCCGAGATGTCCAGTGGCTTCGACAGCCGCACTTCATCATCCCCAAAACCAGGGGTCGCTGCATACCTTGAGAAGCACCTTGCAAGGGTGCCGTTCGGGAGGCGCAGAAGCGCGTCCTGGTGTCTGTCAGACGCCAGGAGTGGTTCATGACAACTGACCGCATACTCTCATGTACAGTTCCCTCGGCACTGTCGAGGGGCTGGCATGTCAGTAAACGGGTCAGCCGGGAAAAAGAGAGCAGCTCTCCCTGGCGCGGAGCTCCCCCTTTTCCTGGTAGAGAACTCAACACTGTCTCCATGACGGCGTGCTCGCTCACGAGCACGCACAGTCAGTGCTGAGCTGCTTGAACTTTCAGGCAGCAGCCAGCGGTCCCCTGAAATCAGTTTCAGAGGCTCCTGGGCATGGTGTCCTCGGGGGTGGCCTGTCCCCCTCGGGTTGACGCACATGGGACCGCGACAGCACTGACTACAGAGATGAGTTCCCTGGAGAGCGTGGCGCACCGGCAGTAGGCGTATCGTCATTACACCTGCTGCCGTCGCATCCTAACCCCGAGCAGGTCTTGAGGCCGGTCGTGGAACGACAGACGCCTCCCTACGGGGTGCGGGTGCGGTGTGCAATGGGCGCGCAGTGTCGGGTCGCTGGACGGGCCCCCGCCTGCGTTGGCAGATCACTGCCTTCAAGTTGCTAGCTGTCCTGCTTGCACTGATGAGGCTCCGGCCTCTCGTGCAGAGCCAGCATACTGGCCCGGACAGCACGACCGGCGTAGCGTACTAAACCTCAGGGTGGCACTCGCTCGCTGCAGTCATCGCAACTCGCCCAAAACGCCTCCTCCCGTGGAGACAGCAGGTGGCAAAGCCCCTGCAGGTCACATGCCCACCGGGCGTCCTGAACCAGACAGCCAAGCGCTCTCTCGTCAGTTGACACCCCGTGGGAAGTGATGACTCCACCCCTGCGGGCTGGCCTGGGTGTGGTTTGGGCGGGCACAGGGGGACCTGTCGCCTCCCTGAACACCACCCAGTACCGCTGGGCATTCCTTGGACGAGGACCCCCTCGACACGGAGGCCCTAGCGCGCAGCCTCCAGTGGAGACAGCAGGTGGCAAAGCCCCTGCAGGTCACATGACCACCGGATGTCCTGAACCAGACAGCCAAGCGCTCTCTCGTCAGTTGACGCCTCGTGGGAAGTGACGACTCCACCCCTGGTGGAGACAGCAGGTGGCAAGGCCCCTGCAGGTCACACGCCACCGGGTGTCCTGAACCAGACAGCCAAGCGCTCTCTCGTCAGTTGACACCTCGTGCGAAGTGACGACTCCACCACTGCGGCCGGCTTGGGTGTGGTTTGGGCGGGCACAGGTGGACCTGTTGCCTCCCTGAACACCCCCCAGTGCCGCTGGGCACTCCCTGGTCGAGGCTCCCCCCTCGACACGGAGGCCCTAGCGCGCAGCTGGCCGCGGGACAAGCGGAACTACGCTTCGCCCCAGTGAGCTTCATTGCGAAGGTCCTGTGCAAGGTCTGGGAAGGGAGTATCAAGTGCTGCTAGTTGCGCCTTACGGGCCCAACTACACTTGGTCCTCGGAGCTAATACTCCTGACGACAACTCCCCCTGGCCAAATCCCCTGGCGAAGGGCCTACTCGCAGGGGATGGACACGTTGTGGCGTTCGAGCCGGACCTCTGGGTCTGGCTCCTGGATGGGACGAGGAGTTCCTGGATGACCTACCCCCCTCAGTGGTGGAGACTGTCACTCAGGCAAGGGCCATGCCCACAAGGCTGGATGCCTTTAAGTGGCGCCCCTTCTCGTCCTGGTGCTCTTCTCGAGGAGAAGACCCGCGGAATTGCTCGCTCAGGAACGTGCTGTCCTATTGCAGGAGAGGCTGGGGAGTAATCTCCCCTTCCACATTGGAACGTGGGTACCCGCTGTCGCGGTTATCACGTACCAGTTGCTGGTGAGCCTCTGGGGCGGCATGACCTGATTATTAGGTTCCTCTAGGGCGCGAGGGGCTAAGGCCTCGTCCGCGCCCCGTACCCTCTTGGGACCTTAAGGTGGACCTTTGGGTCCCCTTTTTTCGGGCCCTGCCGAGAGCCCCTTCCTCGTTCTGCGAGGGGGGTTGGCTCTCCTGCTGGGGCTCGAGTCCATCCAGAGGGTGAGGCACCTGCAAGCATTCCGTGTCCACCGATTGCCAAATTTCAGGCCCGGTGACTCTCACGTGATCCTGAGACCCCGGCCGACTTACGTGCCCAAAGTTCCGCCGCCCCCCTTTGGGACTAGGTGGTGAACTTGCAGGCGCTCCCACACCGGGAGAAAGACCCAACCTGTACGTGGGGTGTCCAGTAAGCGCATTGCGCCTCTACTCGAACCACACTGAGGGCTTCAAGGCCCTGAGCAGCTCTTGTCTGTTATGGAGGTCAGCAACGGGAGTGCTGTATCCGAGGAGAGTTGTAGCGCTGGGTCGCACACGCCGTCACTACGGCGTGCCGATCCTAGCCCGTGCCCATTTGAGTGACGGTACACTCCGCTCGGGGTGTGACCTCCTCGTGGGCATCGGCTTAGTGCGCCTCTCTGGCAGACATCTGTAGAGCTGCGGGTTGGGCTACGCTATACCTCGCAGAGGCTTACAACCTCCGTGGGGAGTCGGCAGCTTGAGTCTTGCCAGCAGGTGAGACCAGCAGTCGTGGGGCGTACGCCTGCGCATAGCGCCATTCCCCTTCTGAGGTGGACCAGTGCGCTATGGGCTGCCTCCCTTCTTTCCCCAAGGGTGAAGAATAGGCAGTCCGTCCATCCATCAATAGCACTCAGGGCGGCGGGCTCGGCGGAGCAGCCCTGCCGCCTATGGCCCGGTATCAAGCTGAGTTATTACATATAGCTCTAACCGGACCTAGTGCCCCACACGTAGTAACCCCCCACTAGGGTGGTTCCGTCTGAGATGTCGTCATGAGATGGTTCCCCGCGTGGCAACCCATGACCTCCCCAGGTGGACATCCACCTTGCGGCATTCCGCACATACCTCCCATGAGTTCTCCCCTATTTGGTGAGACCATGTTGGTGTCTCCACTGTATTCCCCCCTAGGGTGGGAAGTGGTCTCCGTAGCGCACGTCCTCATTGAAGGAACAGCGCTTACCCAGTAGCCCTACGACTGGATGGCCCTCGCCAATGGGGCCGTCTGAGTTGGCAGAGGGCAGGGGCTACTCATCTTTGCCAAAAGCTCTGGGAGCCCCTGCCTGCCCACTGGAAGGTTACAAATTTCGCGATAGCGCTCACGTGTGGCTCGCCCAGGCCGGTCAACGTCGCTTCGCTAGAGATTGTGACGCGGCTAGTGCCGTGGCGTTTTCCATAGGAACCCCATCTGTCGGCTTCGACACAACGTCGAGAGACCGACAGAAAGGGAACGTCCCGGTTACGTATGTAACCTCTGTTCCCTGATGGAGGGAACAAGACGTTGTGTCCTTCTTGCCACGACAATAGCCGTCCGCTGCAGCAGTCACGAGATGCTCTCAGGCTCCTCAGCACAAAAGGTGAATGAATGAGCACGCCGGCTCCCCTTTTATACCCGGATATCCGGGGGCGGAGCCCGGCATGCAAATTTCATTCGCCAATTTCATTGGCCTTTTCAAAATAGTCAGAGACGATTGGTTCTCAAGGGCGAACCCCATCTGTCGGCTTCGACACAACGTCTTGTTCCCTCCATCAGGGAACAGAGGTTACATACGTAACCGGGACGATTTACTGGCACAATGCAAAAAAGAAAGAGAAGCACAGAGAGAATGATTGAGTATAAATGCTTGTAATAGGAAGCATGAAGGTCATTTCATATTAACAGCCGAACATGAGAGCAGCATAATTGGGCATCAAGTCTCTCTCTCTCTGAATATGTGCACAGGAAACGACATCACTTGTGGGAACCCGGTTCTCCACTTAGCACCTTTCCACCGGTGGAAGCTCTGAGTCATCTTTGACTCTTGAACTGAACCGGTGGGTGTTTGAAATAATTCTGATGTCCCTCGCTGGAGTTAAACAGTATCACACACACACACTATGCAGTATAAGCTCTGTTTCAAAACCTAGTGAGCGAGACAGCACTTTAACCACATGGAGGCTGTCCCGGTAGAATGCGTGTTGCTGCCTTTTGAGATAACTTTTATTCAATTTGGCATCTGGTGTTGACGGTGAAGGGAGATTTGTTTCTTTAGCCTGAGTCAATATGAATATAGAAAGCAGAAGTAGTGCTTTAAGTAGTTTTTTGCAGAACACTTATTGGGATTCTCAAGGAGGTAACCATGCTTGTGCAGAAAATGGATGCCAAATTCAAATTTAAGCCAAAAGTTTAATGACAAAATTTCCTGTAATTAGAATGGTGTATTATTGGAAACATTAAATGATATTAACAATCAGTGTTTGAAATGTCACTTTTATAAACTATAGTTTATAGTTGATAACAACAAATGACAAATACATATATTGTAGAGTGATCAAACACTGCGAATGCCAATTTATCATCCTGTGGGGTGTAACAATTTGGTTGGAATTGTAAGTGATGAATGAATAAAGGGAGTCAATTTATTACTTTCCACATTGTGGCCAGCTCTGGTTGTACCTGTGTTTAGAGAAACAGTGTTTCTTTCATGAGTGTTTCATTTATTATCTTCTGAAAAATGCTTTCTCTCTCTCTCTCTCTCTCTCTCTCTCTCTCTCTCTCTCTCTCTCACTATCTCGCTCACTCACCTGTTTCCTTATTTTCTCTCACAGAGAATCCCACGCACTCACTCTAACACACACACTGATGTATACACAGGCACGCGCACACAACCGTACTGACACACGCGCGCACACTCATACTGACACACGCGCACATCAAGTGCTTCTTTCAGCTGGATGTGAGTGTGTCAGTAATTTGTGTAGCACCGGGGGCCCAGAGCAGAAAAAGAAAGACAGAGAGGTGATGCACGCGGCCCGATCTCCTCGTCTCTGTCACCTCTGCTACAGAACAGCGTCTCTATCGATCAAGAGATCAGGCAGCTGTAACCGACCCACATTCATTAGATCACGAGCCTGCTCATTTCCAGCGTGGGCCGCTCTTCAGTGGCTCAGAAGGATTTTGACCTGTGAGTATCAGAGGGTCTGGACAGTTCGGCGTAAAGGGTTGACACACATTATGGGATGATATTATGAAGGAAGAGTGTTTCAGATGATTCTCACGACAAATAGAGAAGAATAAGAGAGAGAGAGAATTTGGCTCCGGCAAAAAAAAAACAAGCAGCGTGAGAGAAGATGAAATCGATAAGTTCACGATGACACAGGTGAGGGGAAAGGGCCATATTGATTTTGTGAAGATTTCAAAGACACGTTGATATTTAGGAAAACTTCTTCTAAGATGCCAGACTAGCGAAGATCACCATGCACACAAAATCTGATCTTTGTTGTTTTTCCAGTAAACATGCAATAGACTCTTTATTCTTCTTTGTTTTCAATGACTGTGGTGCTACAGTACTTTTGTTTATTGTAAACAATGAAAATGAATGAGGCTCTTATTTTATGTTTCAACAGAATGAATGAATGAATGTCTGGTTGGACTCGAGAGTGAGTAGACGATGATGAACATTTAGTTTTTAAGTGAGCCGTCTCTTTAAATCAATTGAACATGTTTGTTAAAAATCTTTGTGTGCATTTACATCTGTATAACTTAAAACTGCTTGCATTTGTAACCCTATAAAAACGGTCCATCCCTCCATCTCTCCGTCCATCCAGTGTGTTTTGCTCTGTCAATCTGATTCTCCTCCTTCTGAGATTAGAGATTTCATGGTCTGTGGAAAGCCATTCAGACTTTTTTCTTTAAGTAAGAATGACAAGACTCCAGCATCCGTCCCTGTGGGACTGTGATATGTTAAACGATGAGCTTTGGGGAGAAAAAACCCTTGAGTTGCAATCCAGAGCTCCTTCCAAATGAAGATTTGCACACTTTTCTTTCTGCCGGCTTTCTCTCTTTCTCCACCCACAAGCCACCCCGGAGAATGTGCGAGCAAGAGATAGGGCTTCTCTCCCAAATCCCCTTGATTTTCTCCCCTGGCATGCGTGTTCATCGCCTCCATCTTCATCTCTCATCTGCTTTATCTGCGGCTACAACATAATCGCCGACGTGCAGGGGTTTGACCACTGCTCCTTGACCGTATCGGACATTTCATTGTGTGTCATCCAAGTGGTTTTCTTGCACTACTATACAGTATATAGAAAAACATTTTAATTTTATTTATTTTTATTCTACATTACTAAAGGATTTGGATGTGAGCGTGTGTTCGTATCTGAAAATATGCACAACCCATTATGCACCCATTTGAAATAATGTGCATATGCATGTGTATATAGTAGGGATGCAACAATACAGCTTTGGTTTGGTTAGGTTCTGATGGCTAGGCACATAAGAGTGTTTATTCATTATTCTATGCTTATATGAAAGGAACAGTAAAACGTTTTTTATTGTATTTCTCTTGTTTTTACTTTACTTATTTTATTCTCCTTTTGCAAAAACCAACTTCCAGGTCTATTGAATAAATGTAAAGATTTACACTGGCAGTTCTTAGTTTATTGTCATCGCCAATAGAATAAGATTTTGATGAGGTTTTGAGCATCAGAGTATTTAAAATAAAGCAATGCAACCTTGCGATAGCTGTAATGAAAGTAAGCAGACAAATGTGTGCTGTGCGTTTAACACTGCAAACACTAGCGATCAATGGGAAAGGCAAAAGAGAATACATACTGTATTTACAAAGTGCACCACTGCCATTACAATAAATTGTAAGAAATGCAACACCACAAAGCAGCCCTGAGGCTCTCTTGCTATGATGTAAATAGCTGTCTGAAAGGCACGACTTTCGTTAAACGGGCCATTTCTCAATTCCAAGAATGCAAAGAACGGACTTGTGTTCTCGTGGTGACCGGTCTTGCGAGGCAACCTAGTATATACCAGAGATACAACAAGACATCTGTCAATAATAGTTATCAGTCGATAAAAGCAATTTGTTACACTACCGGCTGAAAAACAGCCGATGGTCAGGGACGATTTTTGCCTAAAAGTTAAATTTCAGGGATGTACTGTAGGCAAACATTTGGATCACATTTGCAAGGTCAAGAGTGACCCTAATGTCTTGTCTCTCTTTAAATAAATACGCTCTACGCTAAAATACATATATTCATTTGGACAATCTTGATCTTTCTGTATTTTTTGTCACATATAAAATCTTGTATTTCATCTCAAGCACCCTCCTCTGCCCTGCTCTGTTGTCTCCTTGGTAACTTAAGACAGTATCACACACAAATATCTAAGTAATTTTTTTCATAATTCTTTGTTTAGACCATTTTTTCAAAGAAATACATTTTTATGCACTCTTAAAACGTTATTTTCAACCCAGAAGTAGTAAAGGACGAACCCAACTATTTGGGTTGTAAATTAAAGATGGGGTAACACACGCAGTTTCTGCCAATCTCATATAAATCTTGAGAATCTATACAGTAATATGGCAAGGTATCTTCAATGAGTATTTATTTTGTTGAAATTTATAAAAGACAGATACAGCTGTGGGTTTATTTCCGGGAAAAGACGAGCTTCTGGAGGCGGGCAGTGGGGATGGAACTACAGCACGAGCACACAACACATCATCGCATTATCCCTTCCTGTTGTTTACATTATGCACATGTGTGCCGATTGCCAACAAAACACAGACATATGACTCAGTTTGACTTTGCGCGTGCAGTTCAAGTCCGGGCATCTTTTAGTGCTGAGACCATGCCATCTATCTGTTTCAAACAATCTCCAGCATTATAACCATCGTTTATATAACATTCATCACCCAAATGCAGTGAGCAACCAAGCACAGCTGAACTTTGCAGCATTGATGGGCGTGCTCTTTCTCACACTGGCTGGTTGACGCGTGGGCGTGCTCTTTCTCTCACGCTCGCACGTGGGCGTGCTCTTTCGATCGGTGGATGACTCGTGGGCGTGCTTTTCTGGGAGAATGGCCAGTAAATATAGTAAAATATAGTAAAATAGGTCCTCAAGATTTGCAGAAACTGTGTGTGTTACCACATCTTTAATTTACAACCCAAATAGTTGGGTTTGTCCCTTTTTTACCTACTGCTGGGTTGAAAACACCTCTGCATTTTTTAGAGTGTATAAAAAACATTTCTTTGAAAAAATGGTCTAAACAAAGAATACTGAAAAAAATTACTTAAATATTTGTGTGTGATACTGTCTTAAGTTACCAAGGAGACAACAGAGCAGGGCAGAGGAGGGTGCTTGAGATGAAATATAAGATTTTATATGTGACAAAAATACAGAAAGATCAAGATTTTCCAAATGAATATTTATATTGTGTGACAGTGGTAACAAAGTTGAGTGTATATATTTAAAGAGACAAGACATCAGGGTCACTCTTGACCTTGCAAATCCTTCGATCTAAAAGTTTGCTTACAGTACATCCCTGAAATGACATTTCTAGACAAATATCAGTCCTGATCATTGGCTCTTAAACTATCAGCCGATAATGTAAAAAATAGCTTTTATCAGCCGATATATCGGTACATCTCTAATACGAAACAGGGATCCAGACTTATTAAAAACTTCCAAAGCAAGTTGGAGTACTTGGTGAGTGTTTCCAGCACAGAAATATTAAATATTCATTTGTGCTGGATTGTTTTAACCCATTAGGGTCAAATATAAACCATTTGCTGGGTTAATATATCCCAATGGTTGGGTTTGTCTCTTTTTGACCCATTCTTTAGAGTAGTTCAAGTTATGGTAATTTAAGTAAAGTGCCTGCTGTGGCAGAAACATCCATGTGCATGATTTGTTTGTGTGGAATCTGTAGGTTTGGTTTGTGTGACTTACACATTTTATCTTTGTTCTGTGGGTTTGTTTGGGGGTTTATGTTGTATAACTGCAGTCTGTTTCTTTATTCTGCTCTCGGATGGAAAAGCCCCTTTCTGTGGGAGTCCGTAACCAACCAATAAACTTATCTCCCTCACGTGCAGAGATTGAATCTAAACCCAGCCGTATAAACCGGTGAATCATCAGCCTGTGTTTGAAATATGGTTCATATACACTGTGAGTGAAAGAGGGAGAGAGAATTTATAGTGTCTTAAAAACCTCCTCTCTGTGACTCAAGACATCAGATGATAGTAGGATGTAACTAGCCGAGGACAAACTGTTATTGTTGGTTTGACAACGCTTTGTAGGAAAGTGTCTGGCTGAAGGTTGTTCGGGGTCTTATTTGTTTTGAAAACTTTTGTGTGCATTTAAAAAGCAGTTAGTCCGAAAGATTGCTAGAGCGTTGCTTGAATGTTTGGGCCAGTTGCTAAGCTGTTGCTTAGTGTTCAGTTTCTTGAAACTCTCAACAATTTTAGGGTGTTGTTAGGATGTTCTGGGTGGGTGATGGTGGTTTTTAGGCAGAACTTATGTGGTTGCTAACGGGTCATTGCTAAAGCAGTTGCTGCTAAAGTGCTGCTAGGTTGTTTCTAAGGTGTTGCTAGGTGCCTGATGGGGTTTCTAACCAGTTGTGTGGTTGCCAAGTTATTGTATGTGGTTTCCAGGCAGGTGTTAGGTGGTTGCTAGAGTATTCTGGGATTTCGCTGCTGTGTAGTGGTTTGCTTCTAGGGTGTTCCTAGGCAGCTGGAATCTACTGAGTGGTTTTTATGCAGTTGCCAATGGGTTGCTAAGGGGTTCTGGAAGGTTTCCTGGCAGTTTTTACATGGTTGCTACAGGTATCTCGCTAAGATGGTTGTTAAGTGGTTCTGGAAGTTGGTTAAATTGCTCCTAGGATTTTTCTCAGGTGTTTCCAAAGCAGTTGACTTTGGTGGTTGCTGGCTGTTGCTAGATGGTTACAAGGAGGTTCGCTTAAGACGTTTATTTACACTGCTGAAAAAAAGCAATAGACCCTTGTCAAAACGCAATAGTAAATGTGATATGGAAATTGCGTTGGATTTATTGTATCATAAACTATAATGCTGTCTATATCTGAAAACTGCTGAAAAAACATAAAAACCACCATAGATATTCTAATATTCGAATTTTTTTATGGTTTTAATGGCATTTTTAGTGGAACCATCAGGATTCCTATAATGGTTTCTATTGTTCATCTCAGAAAGGTGTAACTGTTAACTGTGTACAGAATTGTGCGTGCTACTTCACAGCACACACACCCAGAAAAAGCGGACGCTCAGGAACATATGATAATGTGATCTGGTGGGAGATTATTCCTAAAAGATGATTTGAATATTGCTACCGTCTTTCTTTTCCAGAGCTTCTTTAGCACTGCACTTCAGCAAACAAAAGCAGAGTAAGAGTTTAACAGTTTACCGCGCTGGTGATTAAAAGTTCTTCAATACTTCAGGCAACAAGACCGCATTTGATTTGCAAATAGTTTTGCGAAGACAAAAGTGTCCTGTTTGTTGTGTTGTGTTATAGAAGTGTTGCAGAGCATCAGAGAAAATGACTTCTAGGCCTTTTGGCTTTCCGAAGATGAAAGGAAAGACAGACGATTTCCATTAGCGATGTGGCTTTCTGCGGTTTCCGTAGCAACATGGCTGCATAAGTTGTGATGATTCCAGATGAATCTCACAAAATTCAGTGCTATTATTGTGCATTAAAGCTGGTGCCATTACAGCGATTCATGCAGGTGCATTTTGCCATGATAACCCTGCACTGTTCTCTTCTAAATATGGTACTTTCCATAAAAAAACACCCTGAAACATCAGCAGGGACCAACAAAGGGACAAGATACAAAGAAGTTCAGTGAGGTTTATTTTTCAGAAATGTACTGTGTGCTACGAAATTAACTGTTTCATTTAGTGCTTCAGATTAATATCAGACGGGTTTTATGCCTTTTTTCTGTTTCTTAGGAACTGAGACCCTCTTAGTGGATCTGTTGGTGTAGACGCTCTCTTCGGACCGGACCGGAGACGACCAGCAGCTGTAAGGAGAGAAAACTTGGTATGCAAGGTGAGAAACAGCATCAGCTGTCTGTTATGTCAGACTGTACCCGATAAATGTTTAGTAATGATTGACAGCGCCGACTGAGCGTTTATCACGCTGTCACGCTGAATGCTCACAGTCTTTTCACTTGCTGTCGGACGCAACCTGGACTGGTTTTGTTTCTTGTTACATTATTATTCAGAAGTTGAGGTGGTTGTAAATTCCCAGTGCCCACAGTTGTAAGGGTACAACAGCCCCAGAAAACAATTAAAAAATCTCTTTTCTGAATGTATGATGATGAGTAAAATGATTGTTTTTGTTTTATTCTGTGAACTACTAACAATTTCTCATAAATTTCAAACAAAAATATTGGATCTATTTAAATTTTTTTACAGAAAACGAAAACAAGAGAAACAGGTAAAAAAATAACAGCAAAGATGCTCTGTATTTTTTCAAACCTCAAATACTGGAAAGAAAACACGTTCATGTTCACTTTTAAGCAATACAACAGTAACATTTCTACATTTATTTAGGAAAAGTTTAATAATGAATAATAATATTGTTTTATGTGCTAACTTGGATTTGATCATAGTTCTCATGTGTCTGGTCATGCTGTCAGTCTTTCAACGGACTTTATGTCCCTCCCGGTTTGATTTTGTTGAAATTCAACAGACACGGGACTGGAATGACTTCAATACATCTATCGATGATTAAATGAACATTTGGAATAGTCTCTTAATTATTTTCCACGGCTATATATCCTTCATTTGTGTACTTCACACTATGCAGAATGCTTTAAAGCAGCAAACATGAAGGGAACGCTAAAAATATATAATATAGACAAGCTATAGTTTCTTTTTTCAGTCTCACACACCCCCACACACACGGTTTATTATCTCCGCGGAGACAGTCCATAGGTGTAATGCTTTTTATACCATTCAAACGGTATATTTATCCCCTACCCCATAGAAAACTTTTTGCATTGTACATTTTCAAATAATATCGTTTGGTATGATTTCTAAGCTTTTTTTTGCCCATGGGGACCTCAATTTTGTGTCCCCATGAGTCGGTGTGTATTTAGATTTAGGTCCCCACAACGACACACACCCTTCTGGCATCAGTTTCTTTACTCCGTTGTGCTCTTCATTATACCGTCATCCAAAAGTGAACTTAAGAAGTGGCTCGTAATACGTAGCTTTGTTTGATACGTTGGCGTAATTTCAAAAGAAACCGAAAGTCAGGGCAGGACATATCGAGTGGATCGACTTCATTTTCAAATAGACACTAGTGAAGTTCTCTTCATAACCGGGAATCTAATGGGAAATTGAAATGCAGAATGCTGGTTTGTTTTGGCATATACGTTTGAAATGCTTATATATTTCTAGTATATGTTTATGATTTGAAGCATACTAGTTTATAGATATCCTTAAGTCTAATAATATAGTCTAAAATCAGGAAAACATGATTCTTGTCTTGCTTTATACTTAACCCTTTCGAATCAGACACATATTTCCGATAGATTCTATCTAAGAGGATGTTTGCGAAGGCATCATGTTGTAAAACAGTATTTGCTTTAGATTTTTGTATGACGTTGGATGTGGATATTTTTGCCGGTTTTATGTTGGTTGTGTGACGGCTAATCAGAAGAAATCTGCATTTGCTGATCAGACGTTTCTAAAAATGTGTCAGGATACCTCAAAGTACCACAAACTTCTGATGAAATATGAAAGGCGGCGGCGTTCTGAATTGATGTTTCGAATGAATATGCATAAGCGCGTTCTCCCGTAGTACAGATGTGTGTAGAAGCTGTTTCTTATTCTGGAAAACAATACTAAATATTTCATTTTGAAAAGGTTCTTTTAACAAATCTTGTGTTTTTCTTTCAACCCCTTTTAGAGCGTGTGTGTTTAGTACAAATGAGATGAGTATGGAGTGATGTTTGAGCTTTGTTTCAGATGATATTGAGATGTCTAGATGTGGAATACAAATCTGAGAAGCTGGTGGTGTCTCCAGCAGCCAAAATTTAGATTGTGTAATCTTTTTCCACAAGCATTTACATCACAGAAGCGTTAATAAGCTCAGACGCCACACACGTCATAAATGATCCTGCGCTCAAATGTATTGTTGGTTTGATTGACAGGTGAACTGGCATAAATCCACGTCTCAGACAGTCACAGTATTGTGATGGAGATTTAGCGAGGAAGAGAGGACGGAGACTGGCTCAATGCCGGGATGGAGACGTCATAGATTTTCCAATGCAGTCGTATGAGTGAATGTGGGTTAGTCATCAGGACGTCACCTGTAACTCATTTGCGGTTTAACATTCGAGGTCCATCTCTGTAATGAGAAATGGAGGCCGTGCGCTTGCAGTTTTGTGAAAAAAATCAATCCGGGGACCATGAAGAGAATTCATGAAAGCGTTGGTTCATCTGGAAGAATATAATACTTGTTTTCTAGCTGATGTCTGTTTGCCTGCAGCTGGCTGTTCTTCATTGGATGCAGTCTTACCTCACGCAGACAATATCTGAAATATAAGCATAAAGTCTGGTCTGCTGTGCACTTTATTCTGACCGTGAACAAGCTGCTTTGATAGAAACAGAGCGTTCTGTATTTCTGAAGTTTTATTTATGAGCAACCTTTGAGTTAACTTAGGTTTGCTGTTGCCAAAGGGTATTTTGGATAAGTATCACCCTAAACAGGTGTTTCTTTAACTGTTTATTATCCAAATAATAATTGCATTTACATTTTTATCAGGCATTTCAAAACACCTTATTTAAAGAATGCTTGACCCCTTAACATGCACAGGGCCCATGGAGCGTTTGTTTTATTTTGTCTGCATTTTGTCTCACAGTTTTATTAAATCAACTATCACAGATCCTTTGAAAGCTAAATCACTCTGCATTTATGTTCTGAACTTGTTTTTGCATTCAATAAAATGCACAAAAATAGTGGCGCTTACCTGGGTACTGGAACAACGACCACATCTTTATCTTTTGCCACAGGAGCCATAATCAAAGATGTTTAATGTTAATTGTTTTCTCTCATGGAAGGACATTAAAAGAAAATAGCAATAACCCGATGACACGGACCTTCATTCATAACCTGCCGGTCATAAAAACTGCATAAAGATAATGGCATAAAGATTTCTATGGGGGAAGATGCTCAATGCAAACCTTTTGTCTGTATTCAGGTTTTCGTGTTAACAGTATGTGTGATGAATAAGGTGTTTTCTAAGGTCACTTAGTTTGCTCTCGTGAATGTTTCTTTATTAATGGTTTCTACATTACAGGTCAAATGTTTAGGATCAATTACTCATTCTATATTTATATCGTTCCACATTTTAGAAAAATAGTTCACTAGTTTAAATCATTGAATATCTTCATTGTAAATGGAAGTGGGATTTATGTTGTCCAAATCCTAAATAACTCTTATATGAGTAGTCACTCATTTTATCATTCAACTTCTTGATGTCCCAACCAGCGGAAAGCTTTTCAAACTATGTTGAAGGAAGATTGGCCTCTTATTAGCAGCTTTTTATTCAATATGCCATTTGAATAATATTTTTAAATACAATGTAATAAAATAATAATGAGATACACATAAATAAAATTTGAATAAAACATAATTATATTTTTGTCTACAAAAGTAACTTCAAACCAGAGTTATTATAGTTTTGCTTTTCTTTTCTTTTCATTTAATTTCATTAATATTAATATAAATCAGCTTTTATTTTTAGATCATGTTAATTCTAAATTCAATCTTGTTGCATGCTTTTGTCATTTTTTTATGTTGCTATATGGGATTAGTTTATGCTTATTTCATTTTATTTTAATAAAGTACCTTAAACTTATTTCAGTTTAGACCAATTTTTTTAGATTTTTTCAATAAACAGAAATGTTTTTTCAAAGTTTGAATTTGAATGAACTAGAATTACATTGTTAAACATTAAAACATACAGATTGAAAGATTTTTAAGATCATGAGAAACGTTTTGTAAAAAGTGATTCTTAACATTTGACTACTGTGATGGAATTAAAGTAAAACTTTGTCCTTCATTTCCACTGATTCTAGAAGTTTTTATCAGTTTAAGGTTTAAAGGAACGTTTCTGTTGTCTGTCTAAACATTATATCTTCTTGTGTATTCTACAGTAAATATAACAGCATGCGGGTTTGTGAGGACACGATGGTGAGTAAATAACAACAACATTTTATGAGCTGTATGAAGACTTTACGATAGGCATCTTGTGTTTTAGTCTTGTGTCCATTGCTAGAAGAGTACGGGCAGAAGAGAGCTGTAAACGCAGCAGAATGTCATAAAATGGTCTGGGTCCAGTATTTTTTTGGAAGTAGCACCAGATTTATAGTCTCTGTGGTGTTGAAATGTCATGTCTTATTAGCCAGAAGTGTCTGGGAGAAGGGCCAGGTCTTTACGCTGAAGTGGTGTAAAGAATAAAGTGTGAAGTCTAGCCTGAAGAATCATGGGAATTAAAGCAGCCAGTGTGTGAAGCGTCAGCCGTGGACGGGATTAGGTGTGTGGAAAGGTTGAGTGATTTCTCAGTCAAATGTTGACCTAAACATTTCATCCCACTCCTGACCATTCCTAGCTCAAGGTCACAGCACAGCTTTCAACGCTCTTAATAATTGCTGACAGACATCTGAAAGCAATTTAAGAATTAAAAACGCAGTATATTCTTTAAAAAGATTTCAAAGAATCAGTCATGGATTTTGAGCCTTTTACAGGTAGACGATCATTGACCAGAACAAAGGGTCAAAGGTCAGCCCATTCAATGTTATTGCTCAGAGATTTCTCTGTTATTCAGTCAAAGGTAACTGTAGTACAAGACACGTCTTATACATTTCTCTCGTGAAATTAAAATGGAAGACAATTGATGAGGAGACTATAGAGATGTGATGTGAATAGCATCATTTGATCTGGGAAAAATTAATAGAAAATGCGATTTATAATGAGAAAAGCGTGTTTAAGACAGCTAAGATTTAGACCAAGGTTAGACGCATAAATGATTCATTGAATTTGTCTCCATTTGGATGTCAAATAAAGGCCTTGAGTTGTTCTCCAAGCGCTGTTAAAAGACAAACCGTGAAAATGTGTGAGCGTAGTTTAGTGTCGAGCAGTTTTCAGGTTGTGAATTAACAATGAACGCGGTCTGTGTGATTTTGCGATGATAAATACAGTCGTGCAGTCATTACAATAATAATGAGGGGAAAAGAGCATTAAGGGTAATGTGGTTAGCAGGAGAACATTAACTTTGAATACAAAGCAACAAACATTTATTCATGTATATTAAATAGACGAATGTGATTTTATTCGCGCAGATCTGATTATGCATCACGGATCAGACGTCATTAGAGGCACTAAAAACACGGCAGAAGTGTTCTCAATTTGGTATTTGTTCCTATAAAGCACGCTTTGAAATTTTATTGTGGTTTTAAATCACTTTTGTTTGTAGGTTTTATGGCACGCTATTTAAAAGGTATTATCATGATTATTGTGTTTGTGGCAGTATTTTTGTCAAAAATAGAATATTATGGGCTGTTGGGAGGATGATCATATTATTATACGGATGTATAGACCTTTTGGCAAGATGTAAACACTGGTCCAGCAATACTTGAATGATTTCAATTTTTAAAACTTACATGTATAATTTGATCTTAAAGACATTTTGATTCGGTTACAAATTGTACTATTGTTGTATTTTGTTGAAACGTGTGTGGAGTGTTAAAAACTGAAACAGGAAGTAATTCTGGACAAGCATTGTTATGTTTTCAGAAGTGGTCTATATGAGTTATTCCGCGGTCAGACATTGAAATTCGTTCGGACGGTGATGCTAAAATGGGCAGGAGCGATTGCTCCATCTTTTACATTTTTTGTACCCAGCGGTCACGCTGTGATGTTTGATCTTGTATTGGCCTCAAGCATTCATGTGACTTGAATGTGCAGGTCAGAGTTCAACAAAATAGAACTTTGCTACGTAGCAACGATTCTGGTCTACGTTGCGTTTCTGGTCTGTCGAAATTCGCATGGGTGTGAATTGAAGTCAATTCAACCATAAAGTCAGGTGTGACCACGGCTTGAGGTTTATAAGTTGGTATGGTTCATTTCAATGAATCGGTTGAATCAAACCTTATAACAACAGTTTGCAATAAGTGTTGTTTCATGTATTCAAATTAATAATTAAAGGTTTAGTAAAATAAAAAAGTTCACCTCAATATTGCATAAAATGTCAATTCTTTCCATTGTCTATCTCTTTAAATCTGTACTAACAACTCTACTCCAACTATTTTATTGACTGCATGTTTTTTTTACACATACTGCAGTGTTGTTATAAATAATATTTGACCTTACGTTGGAACGAATAGTCGTTGTTTCTCATATCGCCAAACCAAAATCGCATCAAAAGTGTGTCAAAGTTTGTCACGTCCTTCAACTGAAGTGGCATTTCTTTCTTTCAGCAGGTTTTCAGAATGACAGTAATGGATCACACTGCTCTCAAAATAAGATGAGAGATTATGTCGGTGACACCTTACTGCGTGTGTCAGTCACTCGAAGAGCCGCTGTGGATCTGGTCAGAAATATTAAACCCAGCGTGTTGGAGTGTCTATATCAGAGCGCTGTGAGGGTGAATTACGTGCTAGACACAACAGACGTGATGGCAGAGGTCAGACCCCGTTACCCGCTGTTCATTCACCGTACCTTCACCCTCTGCGCTCTTCATCGGCTGTGTGTTTGTATGCCTGTCGAGTCGAGTCGAGTCGCTCTCTCCGCTAAAGTGGCTTGTTGTCCTTTGAGAAAATTACAAGGTTATAAAAAGCTCTTGTGTCTCTCTTTCATTTACATATTTCGTTTTCATTAGTGATGAAAAATAATGCATTTTTAGCATGCCACAAAACTAAACTAGACTAGACCAGTAAAACAGTGCTATATTATGTTCTCTGATATTGGCCTAGCTTAGTTTTTATTTTTATGGATGTCTGTACTGGCTTTGTCACATAGACTTTGCTCTTAAAAATTCATGCTAGTGACGGACAAATTGTATTTGCTTTAATGTCACTGTTCCTGCAGTTCTCTTAAAAGCTGCCCTGATGTTAAAACGCTTGACCAACTGGGCTGCACGGCGGTTGTCTTCACTTTTGGACAATGCCTGTGTTGTCTTCTCTCTTCTACTTTCTATGCGTGCAGTGAGATGTAACAGATTGGAGAGATTGTTTCGGAAGTTATTGCTTATCGGCTGTCAGGGTGGGGAAGAAGAGGGAAAGATTAAAAGAGAGAGAGAGAGGAAGAGAGGAAGATTGAAAAGAGAGAAGGAGGGAGAAATTGGTTTTAAAAGGAATAAACGGTGTAGTTTGATGGGAAATGTTAAGCTGACAAAACTAATTGAATAGACAATAAAACATCCCGTACAGAGGAGATATTATTACAGATTAATCAGACGTGACCACTGCAGGTTTCCAAAGACTCACAAAACCTCTGAACTGTATCGTTGAAACCTCCTCACACTTCCAGATGGTTTACACCACACGTGTTTTATAATATACTGCAGGTAAAATAAGAGTCGCAGCAATAGTAGTAAACATTTTTTATTCAAGACTCCTTTGGGAAAAAACAATAGAAACCAACACAGAAATTAAAATGGATTTAATGGTTATAATGGGAATTGTATTTGTTTTAATGGAAACCAATGGCACCAATAGAGCACCATTAAATACTATTGGAATAGGACACAAAATGCATGAGGAGTTGTTATAATGGTTTTAATGGGAATCAGTTGATGGTTATTGTGTTTGAAATGGAAACCAATTTGTTTTTTAAGAGGGGCAATAATTGTACTTGCAACTAATTGTGAAAAACAGGGAACATGCCGTGAATTGTTGTAGGTCAAGTAAGTTTTTGTTACATAAAACGAACAAAAGTACTTTTTGATGTTCAAATGGCAACCGAGGGTAGACTCAAAGCATCTGTTCATACCAAGGACAACAACTATAAAGTGTTCCAAATATTTCTAAATTGAATGAAAACATTGACAGCCGATCAAAAGCCATCTGAGATTAAAATGTGCAGCACGTGAGTATAGAATGAACATAACTGGTATGGATGCTAATATTCGGCCACATAAGAGACCATTTCAGAGACCAATTTTCAGATTTTAAAATGGACCATTTATAGGTATGTAAAATTATCAGTTTTGTTTTATTCTGTGAACTACTAACAATATTTCTACCTAATTTCTAATAAAACATTGTTTCTATTGGCATTCATTTGCAGAAAATGAAAATAACAGTTAGATGCTCTGTGGTTTTTCAGAACTCAAATACTGCAAAAACAAGTTCAGATTCACCTTTAAGCAATACAGCAGTCATATGTCTACATGTTTTTAGGAAAAGTTCAAAATTATTATTTTTTAATCACAGTTTTCACATGTCTGGTCATGCTGTCAGTCTTTCACATTGCTGTTGGATGACTTTGTCAAACCAGAGGTTTGATTATGTTGAAATTGAACAGACTGGAATGATCACAATACATCTAGAAATGATGATTTGAAATGAAAAGTTGGAATGGTCTCTTCATTTCTCCTGTGGCTGTATTAACAGTATCTGTGCATGCACAAAAGTTTGTGTTTAAACAATACGCTTTAAGTGACTCACACACACAGTTTAACGCTATAACTGTTTACATGAATCAGTAGCGTTGACATGTCGACACACCAGCTCCGCGTAACAAAGTGTCAATCCATTATCACCTGAAAATAGCATCAGTTTCATATGATCAAGCCTATAATTACAAGTTAACTGTGTTTGAGATGACTCAATCTTTCCCATAATGTCCCTCAACGATGGAACTGTTGTGACACACGATCGCTCCTTCTGGATCTCCATTTATTTCCAGTGAATGAGTTGTGTCTGTGTATCTCACGTGCTAGTGTTGTTTTATTCCGTCTGCTGTGTTTTCTGCCAAACCTCACGGCTGTCTGTCCTGCTGTGCTTGGCATGACGGAACGATGCGTGTTGTGTTCTTCATGGTGTTTGTGCTATGAATGTGGAGATGATGTCGGGACATTCCCGCACACAGTTTATTCCTTTATTAGTAAGAGTTTTATTAGTTAATTTCACATTCTTGCATTTTTTCCAAAGTGACTTACTGTACTTCCAAACCACAATAGCAAGTTTTGCGACTGGAAATAAATAATTGCATCAGTTTGACTAATTTGTTGACTACTTGTTTTCTAAAATGTAGGTTTTTGAGACGTTTTTCTAAATGAGGTTGAACCGTTCTTGTTAAACTTCTATGCTCTCTGAATGAATCATTTAAACATATTTAACATTTTGAGATACAATTAAAAACAAAAACTTCTGATTCTCACATACGGTTTGATTTTCATTTAATTTTCAGCTTGATTAGAGATAAAATCATGAAGTCTTCGGACACGCTGGCGCCACGCTGGGAGCAGAGAGACACGAGGTCTCTCATATATCTATCTAACCCCCTCACATCTGTGTCTCTGGGTCTCAGGTGTCTGTGTGCTGTTTCCGTCCCTGGAGCCTCTCTATTACATCACCGTCGTGGTTTGCAGACCCTTCACACATGTCCCCACCCCTCTCACCCGCGTTTGATGCTCAGGATATGAGGATCTTAGAGACGTTTGTGTCCTGCCAGTGTGACTTTAATGTGAGGTACTTTAGATGGGTAACTCATTTCAACTAATTTAAGTCTCTCTTTAGTCACCAGGTTTACTCATCCTGGAGCACAATTCCAGCATCATAACACACGCACACTTTGGGCAAGCAAGAATGTATGGGAATAAATAATGCTAACATATATGTACGCGTATATTGGATCCAGGTGCTATATTTTTCGATGTTAAAAGCATAAATTCCTTATTTAGTATTTCATATATTGTAAAATATGAACAATGTGTTGTTCCACAGTATGTGTTTTCAAGTTATAATACTGACAGTTTATATACAAGAAATTGTATTTAGAGAGTTGACATTGCAATCTTTAGTGGTCAATGTGTACTCTAGAAACAAAATTAAGTAAAACTGACTTAACAGATAGGAAAAGATTATCGGGGCAAGAAATGACAGTACAAAGAGGTTCACGTTGAATAGTGCTAACAGAAGAAGTACATTTCAATAACATAAACAACTAGGTTTTTAATTGGGCCTTGTAGGGAACTATGAAGTTTTACAGATGCTGCGAGAGATAATCTATACTCTAGTGGTTCTCCACAGGGGGGCCGGGAGCCACAGGGGGGCCACAGCTGACTTCCAAGGGGACCTCAAGATGACCAATATTTAAAAATTAGACTCAATTACCATTGAAATACATTAAAAAGTCATTTCTTATTATTTGTCCACTGTTATTATTAATAAACGTTTTTTCTCGTAATGTTAGGATCTGAAATAATTTGTAAAAGAAATTTGGTAGAGGGGGGCCTTTAAATATTGGTGAATACAACGGGGTTCCTTGGAGTCAATAAGGTTGAGTACCCATGCTCAACAACACCGTTAAAGACATTCTGAGTTTGGGATTGATCAATAGTTGGGTTCAAAGGTGAGTCTTGTGTGTTTAGTTTTTGATGACAGATCCCAGAAAATGGATTAAAGAAAGAAAGATAAAGTTGCTTCCCAGCAGGTCTTGCAGCATGACATGACAGGCATGAGGTCCACCAAAAAAAGCCGTGTTGGCAGAGCGCAGGATTGAATGTTGGGGAGGGGAGAGAAGAAGATGCTTTAAAATAAAAGCAGCTTGACAGAGACGTGTTACGTTTCGAGCGCTGCTGGAGCTGGTCTCCAACAACCTCAGGAGAACTAAACCGGACAACCTGCAGGACAGGAGGACATCTCCAGGCCGTTCTGTGGATCTCTAACACGCTTCTCATGGACGGACACACAGGTGGTGAGTGTTCATGGCGGATGGACCTGTGAAATGGATATTGTGGCAGATTATTTGACAGAGGTTTGTAAGAATTTAGGAATTGTGTTACACGTTGCTGTGGGAGGCGAGAAATGGAAGATTTACGTGAGTTTGCTGTACAGGAATTGCAATTGTGAGGATGTTTATTGTTTCTTAATGGCTCCATAAATAAATGTGTCGGTACTTGGGAATTAAATAATAAGCAATTTGTCATCGTTTGACTTCAATATACATACAGATCATTACGTAAAGTAACATGCAATTTTTTTGTATTCTAAGATGTACAGAGCAAAGTTACAGATTGCAACTTTAGCACTTAACAAAAACTGTATTTTTGTATAACAATTGCAAAAGATAATAGATCTAGGCGTTGGTTATTTTCACTTGGATCTGTGACAAACCATCTACAGGCCATCTACCCAAAACACCCTAGCAACAAGCTAAAAACATGCACACCTTAGCAACCCCCCAAAACACCCGAGCATTGTGATGGCAGTGTTTTTTCTTGACAGGCGTGGGTGCTCCTGTTTGCCTCATGAATTGTAAAACTCTTTGTATGCCGCCTATAGAGTGATTATTCAACTTTTTTCATTTGCTATGAAACTCTGTTTATTGAATTCTGAACCTCCAGACCGACGACAGAATGAGCAAACACACGCTTCTCATGAAGAGGTTTGCTTCTTTTTCCCTCTATCCCATTATCCATGTATTGCCTTTGTGACTCTGTTTCTTTACAAAAAGCGAAATCATCTTTTGTGTAAATTAAATTTCACTTACTTTATAAAGTTTTGGGGAATTAAGTTATTGAAATTGGGATTTTTTTAAAAAAGATTATAAGACATGTTTTGCATATTTACTAATAAAATGTCAAAGTTTCCAACGCTTAAAAATGTGAGTCAAATAATGGCATTTACATTTTATATCCAAAATGACTTATAAATAAAGGAGCATTTAACATTTTAACTAAAATGTCCCATTTATCTCTTTATTTCAAAGTAATTTCTGCTAATAACAAATCGTGGATTTGCGTGGACAGATTTCCATTCATTTTAGTAAAGAAATCGTCTCATTGGTTGTGTAAATGTATCTGCTTAAATGTCAAACTTTTTTAGTGGTTGACTGTAGTTTCATTATAATAAATTATCAATGAAACCAAAGTAGCTTCCCTAACACTGAAGTAAATGTATTTATTATAGAACTCTATTAACCCAACGCATTAAACTTCTTGTCCTTTCATAACTCATTTCCCTCATCAGAGGTTCAGTCGAGTGAGTCGTGAGTGTTCAGACGCTCTCCCGCAGAAACCCGACCCACCGGCCACACGGTTTAAAATAAGTCTGATTTATTTTTACGTGTACGTGGCGCCCGGATTGCTTCACTCTGCTGCCATGTGAGCTCTGGACGGGCCATAACTCATCACAGGTCAGATCTGGATTGTTGACATTTAGGAAGCGTAAGGATTAGACTGATTTCAGTGGTGAATGCCTCCCACCAGTACAAACTGTTAGAAACCTGACAATAATGCAGTCCTGCCACATGCTTTATATGAAGAACAAGAACGTCCCGTGGTTCTCTAGTGTTTTACATGCATGTGACATGTAAGGGTAGCTGTTACTGGGCTTATTTTGGGTGCCGGATGCCTGTGGTCGTTCGTCCGTCATGACAGGTTGATGGGTTTACACACACACACACACACACACACACACACACGCACGCACGCACGCACGCACGCACGCACACACATTCATCAGCATGGCTAAAATAGAGACAGAGCCCCAATTTCCCTGGTGATGTTAGCTGTGATGCAAACCCTGTGTGATCCAGCCAATCGCAAGCTCAGAATTCTAGAAATGGACAAAAATAAAAAAAGAGTGGCAATGTTTTTTGGCCTTATGACTTCTCTGTTTGCAATTCCACATGGTCCTCGATGGACCACTTCTTTCTTGTATCCTGTTGAACTGAGAATTACGTCACATTGTAAAATGTGTTGCTGTGTTGATTTTAAGGGCCATGTAGTATTTAGGCGGTTAGGATGCAGGCTCAAAACCCAAAAGAGGAGATTGATAAAAGAGTACGTGCCCTTGAGCGAAGCACTTAACCCGATGTAGCTGCAGGGTGATGAGTGTACTTTAAATTTGGGATAAAAGCTTTTACGTCATGACAAATAATCCAGCGGAGTGAATTACTCATGGTCTCGGTAAAGTGATGCAACACTTGAGGTTGTGGTAATGCCTGACCAAACACAGCTCTGTCGAGAGACGTCAAAGCTGGAGGAAATATTTCATGTACAAATGATTTGAGAGTGAGCTTCCGGCACATTTTTAGACTTGCAAAGCAGCAGCGTTTTATTCATTTGTATGTCGTTTGCTTTTTACTAAATGCCTGATGTTCACGAATAAGTCTTTAAAAGGAACAAAGACATTAAAAGTTAATGAAGAGCCTGTTGGGCTGCATATGCTGCAGATGGTGTTTTATATTATGACTAAACTTTTTATTGAGACTGTACAGGCCATGGCCAAATGTTCGTGGACTGTACGTATACAGTATGCTCATATTTTACTTTAAAGAAAAAAAAATACTACTACTACTAGTATAAGGAGATATGTTCGAAAAACAATATTGGAATTGTTGTTAATATAAGATGTAAATATCTTTAATATTTGTTTGACAAAATGTTTTCCGCTGCC
>NC_136772.1:1414477-1584809 GCF_947034865.1 Barbatula barbatula
ACATATGGCATAACGTTGGGACTACAAACGAGACGTTTGAGTTTGGTTTTAAGGTCTGTTGGAGAGAATAACTTTAGCTTTACATGCACACACACCCACATTACTTAAGAAAAAGTCTTATTGGACAAAGGATCTAAAGTGCCATGTAAAATATTGTGGTGAAATAACATTTCTTTCAACATTTCAATTTTCTCCTGCAGTATACAAGAAATTCTAGTAAAGTCTTATAGTTTTCCCAAAAACAAACAAAGCCGTGTCATATGACCCCTTTGATGAAAAATCTCATTATAAAACGGTCAATCTATCACTTAAAGCCAAATGAATACTGCTAATCCTAAAGTTACTATCAAATTCCTAAGGAAAGCTAAACCTACACTCCACATGCTTATCCACACTTACAAAACACTTTTCTTTAAGTATGTTTTTCTGTATACTCATTTCTATATGCTGTATGCTTTATATTTCTCCTATACTTCATATTTTTCTGTTTAATATACAAAACTGTTACAAAAATTAAGGCTTTATTGGGTATCATCAATAAACACTTCAAAGAAGATGAAGACCTGATAAAGCTTTGACCTTGATAACACACAACAGGTATGCAGTTACTGATTTTAGTCTTGAGGCTTAATTCAAGTATATGAAACGGTGTATTCCTCCGACCGTAAATCTATCATTACTGTAAACTGTCATTAATATAATTTACACCCACATTCAGACAGCATTAAAAGATTATATGTGTGGTATCATTTTCAAAAGCAGCAGTTCTCAACTCAAACATCTAAAGCACAACAGATGTATAATGACTCATTATTGCATTTATCTTGTAAATCGCTCAACAGCTGATCTTCGGGTTTCACACTAAATCCCACATTGGGAATTTGATTCAGATGCTGTTAGTCATTTACAGAATAATGTTATAACACCTGAACCCTGAATCAGCGCTCGCTGGTTATTCTGCAATGAGGTTACGGTGAATCAGATAAACATACACGTGCGAGTACACCGGAGAATAATGTGTTGTTCTTGTGGGATTTCGTTATTTTATAAAAGAGAGCAAGAGGCAAGCATTACATTACTATTCTATGAATAACCTTTAACAACCTTGAAACCCCTACATTGTCATCTCACACAACTTTGCTACATTCCTGCTAAAAAAGCAATAGAAACCGTAAAATAATAACAATTCATAGGTTTATATATATATATATATATATATATATATATACGCCCACCATACATCTTATTGGTGCAGAGGAGATAAGCACATATGGGATGATAAAAGGGACCATGATGATGGCGAATGGGCACATTTGGCCGGGACGCTGGGGGTTACACCCCTACTCTTTTTGGAAAGACGTCTTTTAATGAACACAGCGAGTCAGGATTTCGGTTTAACGTCTCATCGGAAGAACGGATACAACTTTCAATTGAAATATTATGAACCTCTATATTTTTCCATTAAAACAATTACTGTCATGTATTTTAACAATGAACAACGAAATGTCAAAAAATGATAGCAACAGATTCAGAAACATCTTATAACACACAAAAAGCAAACAATCGGTTCGTTGAGTTCATTCGCTAAAAAATATTTTTTTATTCATTCGCTAAAATCTTTCATGACGAATTTCAACGATGACGTCACACGATGTCACAATCAATCACGTGACATTGAAATCAAGCGCGTATGTACGAAAAAGTGCGATAATCAATCATCGTCCCCAATATTTCTAAACTCATTTTTTTAACATTTTGGTCAGCGTGTTGCGGATTTAAACATATAAACAGATCAGATTTGGATGGCAGATTTGCGAATCAACGCCATTATTTACTTGTTTGTCAACAAATGAGCCGTCTATGATCGGCCATTTTTAAAGCCACTTAAAAAAAGTGTAACGTTACGATTTAAGAAACTGCTGCACTCCTTCCTCTTTGTGTTCAGAAGTTGTAAATCTGTTCGCGCCACATATTCATGTTTTGCGATGCTGTCGTTTGTTATCGGTTATTGACGTAAAACCGGCCGTGACTTAACTTGCTATAAACATGCGTCGGGTGTTATAGCGACACCCAGCGTTAACTTGACAGCTCGATCTTATTTCATTTCAATGCTTCCGGGCAGTTCTGTAAGCTAAGATCAAGCCCTGTCTGTTTAAATGGTCTCCACAACCGCACGATAAGATCATAATAAAACAACTAATTAAACAACAATTAATTAATTTAGGTTAAAATTGCATAAAACATCCAAGTTCCGCAAGCTTCTTCTACTGCGCATGCGCGAGTCTTTAATGAATTTTTAATTGAATTTATAATTAGAGGCATTATGTTGTTTATGAAAACATCTCTCAGCAAGACAATACGGGCGACAGGCTACAGTTTGCAGTTCTGATTGTATTATGGAGGAGAGTTTAGCTTGATAACACACACATTGTTCCAGGAAAATGTAAAGAACATACCAACCATCGATTATATTATATTATATTATATTATATTATATTATATTATATTATATTATATTATATTATATTATATTATATTATATATTATATTATATTATATTATATTATATTATATTATATTATATTATATTATATTATATTATATTATATTATATTATATTATATTATATTATTAATTGACTGAATTCACGAGGGTAAATTGTTAGAACATGCAATCCAATGTATTTCCGACGCTTTACAATTCCTACATGCTGCCACTAGATGTCGGTATTTAATAACCGAGTGAAAATGTTCTCCGATAAAGTCACATCACTTCAAAATGGCTCAAGTTTTTTAAAAGGTATATTGATAGACATACATTGATTTTAAGATTTTAAACGGTCTAATATTAAAAACTGATCGCTTTATAAATGCACGTAGTTACTAACTAACAGAATAAAAAGTTAGACAACGCTTTTCAGGGTCAAACTGATATTATTTGCTGTATTGTTAGTTTATTGTAAATGTATCTATAAATATAGTTTTCCATCAATCAATTTGCACCGATTAATGATATGATCCCCCAAAGTTAAACGCAACTTGTATCTCCAACTCGATATTTTATAAAAATAAATAATAAATCTCGTTATTTTGATTTAAGCCTACACGCCATCCTCGAAAGGGAATGTTCTTGCGTTTCTATTCTAGTTTCATGTTTTATTTTTGTTTTACAAAATAATGTCGATACAACACTTTCATAACAACATTATTGAACAGTCCTAAACAATTAAATTGTCCTAAACCCATGAGAAATAAGCAGTATGGGAGAATCCTCAGAAGACACTATCGTGTTGCTCTCCGGTGGTCTCTCGAGACCCGAAAACGACGCGCATCCTGCTCCGAATCCCACTATGGTTAAGGTCTGAGCCTTCAAATGGTACCAACGAAACGTCATCATCGCCTATTTAATATTTAGCAACCGAGCGCTCTCATTGGATGGCTGTTTGGTAGCGTCAGCGGGACTTAATACATATTCATTATCTCGGGCTTTGCCGTAGTAGGGTCTGTAATTTCTGTCCGTGCCTGCACCATTGTTTCTCCCGTCGGCTGCTGCCGCTTCATGTAATAGGTGTAGCTGCGGCAGTTGCCGGTTTGGGCAAAAATCCTACATTTCGCTGTGATGCCAGCCGTTATATGTCTTTATGACACGTTCGGTGTCTGATCTCGCGTCTGATAAAAGCAGATTGAACAGTATGAATGGTAAGTGCGTCTGTACCTTCTCTATTGTCGCTGTGTGACGCGAGCCGGCTCTTTTTCCCACGCTCTCATAAGGCGCTTTAAAGATGCGTTACGTGTACGGATTTAACATCGATTGAGATGCTGAATGTCCAATAACCGAAATATGCCGGACCGATTTGTATTATTCTTTTATTTCTGCCATATGATATAAGTGAATAATCGTTATGAAATAAAATGCGCACGGATGTTTTATTTATATAACTAATTTAAATACTGTTGTTGTTTTTATTTGTGTTATTTAGTCATCCCCTGCTATAATTATAATTATATTTCACGCAGATGTTGTCGTTTGCGACTTGCCATTGAACGCTGTACATTATATTTATCTTCTACTAACACTATTATATCCACCACTGTTTATTTAAACATATAGTTCATTTAGTTTTATTTACAGCTGTGTATTACACGTATCGTATATCTTGCATAATGTTTTTCCTTATCAGTAGATTTTGTTTCTTTAACTTATTCTAATGCTCTCCTTGTGGCGTCCTTTGTATCCCAGTGTATGTGTGTGATCCTCTGTTTGCCCCAAAACAAATTACCCATATTGCCTTGTGTTTATACTATAGTTCTTTTGCATTTTAAATGGCTGCGATTTCAATTGTATCTTCGTTGCAGGCTATGACTATCTGAGCAGCTTAAGTGCTCTGTGTTTTTCTCGATTGTATATGAATGAAGGTTACATAAGAGGATGAGTAATTTATGCAAACAATACGATAAATAAATAAGCATCCAGTGTTTCCTGTTGAATGCCCAGAAGTGTTCACGCATTGTTGGGCGCTTTCTTTAGAGTCCAACCAAATTGCGCCATTTATCATCATTTAAATTCTTGTTCAGTCTTTTTTTAAGAATCTAGCCATGAATGCAGCGTTTCGTGCATTTCTATAGGTATCATCCATTACTAAATACACTTGACATTATTATTATTAACTCACAGATTTACCTTATGAATAAATTATAGTTCCAAATCTTGACTGCACACTGTAAACGTTTTTGCTGTAGTTATGCAGCTAGTTGCCAGAAACTTACTGTAGATTTACAGTTACAGTTTGTTCAAAGATAAATAAATTAATAATAAGTCTTTGTCTTTACAGAAAAAAAACGCCTCATGCAAAGCATTATGTTATTTTGTAGTTTTTTTGTAAGGACTTGTTAATGTTTAATGATCCTTTATCTTTGAATAAACTGTTGCCAGTAAATTACATAAATGCAAATCTACCGTGGCAAACTGTTTCCAGTAATACTGTAATTTCTACAGACTCTTCTACACATATGGCTGCTTTGTGTAACATATATCTTAGAGTTTCTGTGTATGCACTGTATCGATCTATACATTTTGTATATGTGTACTGTAAATATGTTCATGCTCAATATGTGTATACTGTATATGTTAATGCTTAATAATAATGTGCGTGACCCCTTTCACAACCCCGCTCTCCTGCCACTGAAAGCCACTAAACCAGAGCTCCAGAGAGGAGGCAGACTGCCATCTCTCTCTCTCTCTCTCTCTCTCTCTCTCTCTGTCTCTCTCTCTCTCTCTCTCTCTCTCTCTCTCTCTCTCTCTCTCTCTCTCTCTCTCTCTCTCTCTCTCTCTCTCTCTCTCTGAGAACGTGCAGCTGTGTCAGACAGAGCTCTGCTTTACTCTCTCTCTCTCTCTCTCTCTCTCTCTTTCTCTCTCTCTCTCCTCTGGGAATACTCCCTTCAGTAATGAGGCAGCATTCATGGAGGGCACACACCAGCCCACTCAACAGCCAGTGCAGTAATGGTTGCTCTTACCCATTATTAAAGGTAGAAAATAATAAGCAGAATGATGGTTAAAACAGGCCGCATTTAATACATCTGTGCATTTGCGTCATGTCCTTTTCTTGTTCGTTTTAAAAGACAAGATTTTCAAACAGTTCTGGTTAATAAGTCTTTATTTATTTTTCTGCAGACATTTAAAGCCGGTTCCATTGTGCATTCAAGGTAAGCAAATGGATTTCCTTTTTCCTTGTTGTTGTCGATTATCAGTGTGGTTTGGGTTGGCTTGTAGTTTGTCATTAAAGCACAGTCATGTCTCTACTCATATTATCCAAATGGAAATGCAGTGCATTCAATGTACACATTAGTTTATGTGTCTTGGACCATTGCAATTGTACTGCTTTACCAACTGAGCCACAGGAACAAAAACATTTGCACCGCTCATCGTTCTTACAAATAGGATCCCAAAAACTGTTTTTACGTATACAGTAGCTTCAACACCATCTCATGGCGACTTGTAATAATCGTACGAGGTGGCTTTCTTGCCAGTGACGGTCAGATTTAGGGGTGGGGCTTCAGCTTTTTTCCGCTTTTTGGACGACCCATACTAATTAGCCACGTCGTAAAACAGTTACGATTTCCCGCGGGATCACGCTGATCGCTTGAGGATGAGAGTTTGATGCTCATTAAAACATTGGTTTGATACTTGATGCCTTCACTCACATTAGGAATTGATGATGAAACGTTGTTTTCATTTGAAGTAACATGCAGTGATGAGCAAAGCGCAATAAGACAAAAAAGATGCATTAAACAGGCCCAGCGTTGATGTCGTGTTGATATTAAATAAAGGTTTTCTCCGCTTGTCTGTACTAGAGGTCTCCGACAGGAGCGTTAGCCTTCTGTCACGCTTTGAAGACGCCGAATAAAAGAATGTCTGTTCATCCTTCCTTTGGTTCTCTCGGTAGCGAGAGATTGTAGCTGGCTTGTAGTCTGTGGGGACACACATGGCGTAACTGTATGACAGTTTAACTAATTAAAGACTGTAGCCGTGTGAGGTGGGGATGTGGGACTGGTAGAAGATTAGCCCGCAGAGGCCGTGCTGTATTCAATATTAGAGAGAGAGAGAGAGACTGTGAGGCTCAATGTGTAGCTTGTTATGAACTTCCTTTGTTTTAACTCCAGCTTCTGTTGTCCCATCCGTTATTCTTAGAATAAAAGTATAACCTGGGTGACCTCATGGCAACCACACAGGGCATCACCGTTGCTACGCATCTTTTATCATCCGGTATAATTATGATCCAAGAGGTTATACGTGTTCATCCTCACTGCATCTGTTTGTCCTTTCAAAAAGTCTCCAATGGAAACATGATGCAATCTCTCTAAACGATGAAGTTTAAAGGACACTGCAACATTTACAGAATGGATTTTCCAGTGTGATAGGAGGGGTCATTTAAATAACTAAATCTTCCACGCATGGCTGCAACGCGCACAGATGGCCGTGCCAGAGCGCCGAATCTCTCCCATTTAGGATTCACGCCGTTTTATTTTGGATAACAGCTCTGTCTTTGCACCTGCACTTACACGTATGAAGCCAAGTCTATTTAGTTCATATAATTTGTGCACAGATATAAAGGTGTCCATCTAAAATCCGGTAAATCATCATGCTTTGGTGGGATCAGAAAAGCAGCGCCTGGTGGACAGACAGAAGAGTCAGTTTGATCGATGAGCGTGCTCTGCACTTTAACACACATGCAGCCTGCAGGAGAGAGAGAGAGAGAGAGCGAAGCTAAAGGAAGAGAGAGGTGGAAAGCGACGGCATAATCTGTTTCTGATATACAGAACAAATGCGGTGAAGAGAAACAAAGCCTCTTCCAGCCTGCCGGCTACAGAAATATTGTGCGAGCGAAGTGAGACGTACAGGGCGGTTAGTGCATCCACCGGCAAGGGTCCATGCTTACATTTTTGTGAGATGGGTGAAATCTTTCAGATGTGTGGCGTATTGCTGCATGTACTGCAAAGATAACATTACAAAGGTTAATAGGAAAACAGACCAAAGCTCAACAATAAGGGTTGCGTGTCTGCTTCTCTTATTATAAAAAGATCTCTACTAGATTATAGTTATTATAATACTAGTATAGTATAGTAAATCACAATTACATTTTTCAAAAAATCACTAAAATGCACAAAAGCACTAAATTTGGATGGGGAGTCACCAATTAGAATATGTCACCCTAAAATTTATATCATACTCTCGCTCCTGTCATTTCAAACCTGTTTGACTGTTTTTCTTCTGCAGAACACAAAAGAAGGTATTTGGAAGAACGGTGATAGTCACACAACACTGAACCCTTTTGACAAAACTAAAAGGCGATTTCTTAAATATCTTTTTTTGTGTTCCACTGAAGAGAGAGTTGACTGAATTACAGTGTGGTATGTTATTATTTTATGTAAATAACGCAATATATGCTTAATCCGTACAAGAGTCAAAAGTAGCCCTCTCTTGTCTCAATTCACTTAACAGTGTCATCAGATGAAGTGTTCTAAATTGACATGTTCATTCAGTCAGCAGAAGCGTTTTTTGAGTGACAGAAGGAGTCTTATAGATCAATTATAGACTCGCCTTTTTTAATGCATCTCATCTCTGCTCTGTGCTCGGACACCGTCTCTCTCATATTCTGAGATTCAGCCGTGACCGGTTGCCATGACGGCTGTGTGAAACGTTCAGTCCGTGTCTTGCCAATTACAGGCTAGGAGGAAAGCACATGGACTATTTTTCAGAAAAAGATCGCACAATTAAATGGCACAGAGCAAACAAACACACACTCACCCAACCAGACATGAATGAAATGATTGATAACATGTTGTCTTGGCATGCTGGTCTTCCATCTCCCATGCAGTTAATTTTTTGATGCCCTCTAACAGCGTGTTTGACTTCCCCGTTATGTGCCATGCAGATTATTGATTGAGTTTAACGTTGTTGCCTGCAGCAATATGACATTCCAAAATCTAATAAACACCCAGAACCATGAAGCAACACTGTTAGAACCACTTAGAACACACCAGAACCACACAGCAACACCTTAACGACCACTAAAACCCATCAGAACCACATAGCAACACCTTAACGACCAGTCAAAACACACCAGAACCACATAGCAACACTGTAACAACCACTTAGAACACACCAGAACCACATAGCAACACCTTAACGACCACTCAAAACACATCAGAACCACATAGCAACACCTTAACGATCACTCAAAACACATCAGAACCACATAGCAACACCTTAACGACCAGTCAAAACCCATCAGAACCACATAGCAACACTGTAAATATCACTTAGAACACACCAGAACCACATAGCAACACCTTAAAGACCACTCAAAATACATCAGAACCACATTGCAACACCTTAACGACCCCTCAAAACACATCAGAACCACATAGCAACACCTTAACGATCACTCAAAACACATCAGAACCACATAGCAACACCTTAACGATCACTCAAAACACATCATAACCACATAGCAACACCTTAACGATCACTCAAAATACATCAGAACCACATTGCAACACCTTAACGACCCCTCAAAACACATCAGAACCACATAGCAACACCTTAACGATCACTCAAAACACATCAGAACCACATAGCAACACCTTAACGATCACTCAAAACACACCAGAACCACATAGCAACACTTTAACAACCACTCAAAATACATCAGAACCACATAGCAACACCTTAACGACCACTCAAAACACATCAGAACCACATAGCAACACCTTAACGACCAGTCAAAACACATCAGAACCACATAGCAACACCTTAACGACCAGTCAAAACACATCTGAACCACATAGCAACACTCTATAAACCACTAAAAATACATCAGAATCACATAGCAACACTGTAACAACCACTTAGAACACACCAGAACCACATAGCAACACTCTAACAACCACTCAAAATACATCAGAATCACAATGCAACAACCTACCAACCACTTAAAACACAACAGAACCACATAGCAACACCTTAACGACCACTAAAACCCATCAGAACCACATAGCAACACCTTAACGACCACTAAAACACATCAGAACCACATAGCAACACTCTATAAACCACTAAAAATACATCAGAATCACATAGCAACACTTTAACAACCACTCAAAACACATCAGAACCACATAGCAACACCTTAACGACCACTAAAACCCATCAGAACCACATAGCAACACCTTAACGACCACTAAAACACATCAGAACCACATAGCAACACTCTATAAACCACTAAAAATACATCAGAATCACATAGCAACACTGTAACAACCACTTAGAACACATCAGAATCACATAGCAACACTGTAACAACCACTCAAAATACATCAGAATCACAATGCAACAACCTACCAACCACTTAAAACACAACAGAACCATATAGCAACCTTAACAACCACTCAGAACACATGAGAACCACATAACAACACCTTAACAACCACTGCGCCTAGTACACAATAGAGAAATGTTTTGTACAGAGAGCACTGCTCAAAACCTGTTATTTTTATCACAATGGGGCTGTGTGAGAACAGATGTTTTTATAAACAGGACGAGGGATGGTCTCATTACATTTCGATCTGTCGCCAGTTAATTACTGCTCTCCAAACAACGCCAGTGAAATTCAATAGCACGACGTTATCATTAAAGGTGCAACAGTTTATCTTGAAGTTTGGATGCGGCTGTCACAACACACAGGGTTTTGTTTTGAAGTATAAAAGAGAGGAGTTATAAATCAGGGGCTTCCTTTGAAGCATACCAGCATTTTAAAGACTTTAAAGCATTCCCATTGCTTTTAAACAATGTGTTCAATTTTAGACAAAGGTTAATATGTTTATAAATCAAAATATACATTATGCGGAATCCCAGACCACCTCCCAGTTACATGTGAATCGCACTGAGAGCATCTTATCTTGTTCCTACCGTACACCACAGACAAAGAGTGTGCGGTTCATCCACTCTACAGTATTTATCAAATTAAATCACAGCGGTTTAATCATGACACCAGCATGTGTTCAATTTTATTTCAAGTTAATTGTGTGTCTTCAATGAACAGAACATGGAATTGCTTCTGTTTGTCTTTGATATTTTATGCCAATGCCATCCATCACCTATGCCAGGTAAAGAGAGGAATGCGAAGGAAGGGGGTACAGAGAAGGGTCAGATTGAACCAGATGAAACACCAAATGCTTAATGTTATTTTCAAAGGCATCATATTTTTGTATCTGTGCATTGACGTCTTTAAAATGTGAACTTTAGAAAGTGTCTGTTCTGTTTTCCATTTTTGATTCCTATACCAAAAAAAAGAAAGAAATGAGACATCTGCTTTAGCTATGACCTGACTTTAAATATTATTCATCTATGCATTAAATGCATTTATTGTTTCAAATTATACATTTTGTTGTCTGTATTTCTAAATAGACCGATGAGTGATTCTTTACTAAATTAAAGTTTTTTTTTATTTCTTGTGTTTTTTATTTCTTTATGTATCATATGCGAAGAAGTGAAAGAGATTTACCAGAAAAACAGAAATGTGAATTCTGTCATTTCCATTGCTCGTTGCATCTTGTAGGCATCGTACAACAAATCTGTTGGAATAAATTAGTGTTGATTGCAAAAGCTTTTACAATAACTTTCATTGGAACAGACACATTGTACAGTCATTAGTTTGGTTGCTCATAGTTCTCTGCCAAATTTTTATAATTATTCTCCTCATCTCCTTCAATGCATCTTCTCTCTGCACCCCCCAGCCTGCACCAATTTCCATGGAAACCGTTTTTAATTTGGTACATTATGGTGAGACAGTTGCCGTATGGTAATATTTGTGCTTGTGACAGCCAAGCTGCAACTATCCATCACATACGAATGACTAAGATACTAATTGGTGCTGTGTGCCAGAGCCGGACTGATGTGTCTGCGACGTTGAAGCTGGCAGATCATTTGTTACAAATCATAATTAGCCAACAGTTGTTAGCAAAGTAAATATAAATGTCACAGCATCACAGTTTGTGGTTTGCTGATGTTGTGGATTGATGCAGACGGGTGTGTGGCTGTAAACGTCAGTGTTGGGTTGAATTACGATACATCTTTTTTTCTCAGCACATGTCTCTTTAAGAGGACGTTTGCTGATTAAATTGACTATGATCTCCTGCATTTGTGATTATCAAATAGGGACCAATTCACCCCATCCCAAAAAAATATATACAGTATTTCCATAATGTCATTCAGCATCTGTATGATTTTTTCTTCAGTGGAACACAAAAGATATTTTGAGAAATGTCTCAGTGGTGTTGTGTTCACACAATGAAAGTCAATGGGGTTCAATGTTGTCAATTTATCAACATTCTTCAAAATATCTTCTTTTGGCCTCTGCAAAAGAAAGAAAGTCATACTGGTTTGGAATGACCCATAAATGAGTCAATTATAAAAGTCCCTTTAACTTTATAAGTTGTCAAATCTACACTACACTTTGTGTTTGCATCATCAGCATCGAATGACATCATGGGTACCAGCAGATGCTGCCGATGTTTTTGTCCCTTTTGGATGCACACTTGCATTTGTCACCCGTGGATGCAAATAATGCGAGCTGCTCACCGAAGAAAATCAATTCAGTTGCAAGCAGTTTTGTGAAACGCATTTATGTGCCC
The DNA here is from genome assembly GCF_947034865.1 of Barbatula barbatula. Classification (NCBI taxonomy): domain Eukaryota; kingdom Metazoa; phylum Chordata; class Actinopteri; order Cypriniformes; family Nemacheilidae; genus Barbatula; species Barbatula barbatula. The sequence continues at coordinate 1,426,669 of NC_136772.1, forward strand.
GGAAGCATGCAAAGATGTACATCATCATCGCGGTTCACTTAGGCAAATTTCAAGAGTGCTTTTAAAACAATCGCTAACATGAATTTGGAACTCAGGTTCACCGGTTCAGAAAGCGCACTCACACCAACCAAACAAATCAAACTCAAAATATTGCCATGATAAACTGACGATACAACAACATTGCCACATTTTTTTGGTTCCCAAAAGTAGGTAGAAAACATTGCCTGTACAAGGAAAAATAAGGGATTACATAAATAACAGAATATGCATTATACAGTATTTAGGCATTTGAGCAGATGCTTTAATCCAAACTCATGACTTTTGCGCGGCCAGCACAATATTCCACCAACCGAGCTACACGAACCCTGAATTCAAAACAAAAGCCACAATTCACAGTCATACTTTCTGAACTCGGGGTCCTCACGTGAGGTAAAGTCTTGAAATGAATCTGATGTTTGACAGAATCAGGTTGCAGACACACAGACGTCATCAGACTCTCATCGGTCTCAACTGTACATCTCTTTTCAAACAAAGAGCGCCACGGCAACGCAGCATCTGCCTAATATCTCAGATAAGAGTCTCCGCCGTTACGCTTATAATTAATATTGAGAAGAATTCTCGTGAGGAAATCTGCCTTTGAACGCTGTTATTCCTGTAAACAATGAAGCAGTGTGAGTGATTATCAGCTGTCTGGTTGCCTGGTTGGGTTCTCTGCCGTGAATGATGGTTTAGTCATATTTTGGTGACACACACTCGCTGTCTCAACCCACGCGCGCACACACAGACACTCGTCTAAATTTAGACATCAAACACTCATGTCTGCGAGGGTGCTGCCAATGTCCTACAGTTCTTACAGGACAGTCACGCAATAGTAATTGTGTGCCAGTTGCTTTTACATATGTGATAATTGTGTAAAGAGAGATTATATTATCAACGGTTGAAGGTGAATTTTCATGGATGCAAACTCTCAACAGCAAAAGTGACGGAGCGCTCTATAAAATATATATCATTTAAAAGTCACTTTCTTAATTTTAGAGAAAGGGATAGTTGTGTCCTGTCATCATTTATTCTCTCTCATGTGGTTGTTAACACGTGTGACTCTTTCTGCTGTGGAAAAAAACGAAGATATTTTTTGAAATGTCTGAGTTGTGGGTGCTCGACCAAAAAACAAATTAAAAAGTCTTGTTTTGTGTTCATTCAATGAAAGTTCAGTATTGTTTAGCTATCAACATTTTTCAAAATATCTTCTTTTGTGTTCTGTAAAAGAAAGAAACTCATGCAGGTTTGAAATGACGAGGGGAATTAATGATAGAGGAAATTTTTGTTTTGGGGAAATATCATTTTAAAGGGACAGTTCACCCAAAAATGAAAATTCTGTCATGAATTACTCTCTAGTTGTTTTAAACCAGTGTTTAACTTGTGTAAAACATTTCTTTTTTTGGTTGAACACAGATAATTTCTTTTGGACGAATGCTTGTAACCAAACAGTTCTTGGACCCCAACGACTACCATAGTGAAAAATGACACTCTCTTAAGTTCAATTACACTTTCAAACAATTAAAATTAAATTAAATATTAGTTTTTTTGTTAATATTGTTAAACCTTGGTCAATGAATCAATCATATCATCATCATCCAATATTTCATGGTGATGCCTTTTACCTATTTTGCTCAAATCCGAAATTTTTATTAATTGCTGTGCTGGGTGGTTTATGGTTTAAGCGTGGAAAACAAATCTTCAATGACTTGGAGAACATAAATGTTAAAATACACCTGGAACCAAACTAAAACAGAGCCCAGGACTGTGTTGCATTTTTTTGGATGGAAAACTACCAAATTCCATTTAATGTTTCAGTGTGTCATGAATAAGACGTTTCCTTCTATACAGTAAACATAAACAAGGGTCTCTTCATAGATCATCTATCAGACATCACAGGTGAGTGTTTTACACCTGAAAAAACTTGAAGATCTCTTGGAGAAAGTGCACGGATAATTGGAAACCGTGTGCAAGGCTCACGCGGACCCCCCGACTCTCAGCCTCCCAGCATTTGTTTTAAAGATGAAAGCCTCCTGCTCTGCATCCACGGCTGTCAGAGAGCTCAGCTTCCTCCAACTTTTTCCGGTGGCATGGGGGAAATACAGACATAAATAAAATATAGTCAAATGAATAATTCAGGTGTGCATTGTGATTGACATGAGGCTGAAAGTACCTGATTATGCCACAGAGGGATGTGAGAGGAATGAGATCTGGAGCCGAGCAGAAGTTTAAACTCACCGCACCGCCGTAATATCGAATTTTCCATTTTCATCACGCTGAAATTGCGCTCATTGAATTAATAGCGTCTAGACTCGTGTTATGAAACGGATGGTTTAGAATTCCGAGTGATTGGATGAGCCGCTGTTAAATTACACATAAATGTCCACCTGTGGCCCTACGGTCTGTATTAATATTTCCGTGTTGTTTGGCATCTGTAAATGTGCAGCAGTTGAGGTGGTGTCACATTATTCTTCATGATACGCTCACTCTTATTCCTTTGCATGGAAATAATGACGAGTGGAAAAGTTGCAACTTTGAAGATCCTGAATTTCACCTCCGACTGTGAACCCAACGAACTCGACTCGTAGACCAACAGAGGATCTACTGTACACTTCATAGACTGACAACACTTTTCGCATTATCAAAGCCCAGTCTGGGGTTTTAGGTTTAAAGCCAATTCACACCAACGACAATGATAATTTGAACGTCACACCAACAGCTCGCACGCTGCGGTTTTACATTTTAATTGTGTGATGCGTGATCCCTATAAAGGTCCAGTGTATGAAATTTAGTTGCATCTAGTGGTCAGGTTTGCGAAAGGCAACCAACGGCTCACTCCGACCCTCCCTTTCGAAGCACTCCGGTGGCTGACACAGGACTAAGATGTTATCACGTTTTCGCTTCTTTGCAACAGGAGATAAAGCATTTATGAAACGCGTTCTGTGGAGCAGTTTGTCCGTTTAGGGCTACTGTAGAAACAACATGATGAATTCCATGCATGGGGACCCACGGTGCATGTGGATAGAAATGTCTCATACTAAGGTAGTTAAAACATCTTTATACACCTCCAAATTATATTGCATTTCTGTCAATAGATCCTCCAAAATATCACACACTGGACCTTTAAATTCAGATGGATTTTTATTGTCTGACGATGTTTTTTCATTCATTAGCTGGAATAATAAATTCATGACTAATCTGAATTCATGAATCCAGATTGTGCTACATCTTAGATTAGAGATTATTACGTTCTTCTTACGTTGATTTTATTGTGAATTAAGGACACTTTTCTTCATGTTCACACAACACATATAATAGGTTATTGATAAATAGATTATCAAAATCTTGAAAAAATAGGCAGGACTCTCAAACTCTGGGGGCGTGTCGACTGTCGTCACTGAAACCACGCCCACTCGCGGCCGTTGTCATGACACCGTTTCTCAACTGTCAAATACCGCTAGGGGCGGGGCCATGCATGCTCGGATGCCCGTTTCATCATTGAGTGACTGTTTTAGGCCCGCCCAGCAAAACCTGAACACAGAATTGGTGAAAAACTGTATAACGGTTTAACTCCACAATTCAGTATCATATACTTCTGAGTCTTTGTAACATCTTTCAGCAATATATTTCTTACATTTATGATGTGTTTAGAAAAAGCACTCTTTAGCTTTAATATGTTTTCCGGAAAATAAACTCCAGGAAAATATGGTAATATTACAGATTAGATTGCTTGTTATGAATTCTCATGAGGCAGATAAATGAACATCCGCACATTTTTACACATTGATGTTTCATACAACCTGTGAAAGCAAACAGCAAATCTTGATTCATGGCTATAAACTCAACTAAAGATCATAAGCTAAAGAAGCCTCCCGTCCACCTAAACGTCCTGTTTTAACAGAAAATACATCACTTAGTCAAAAAATCTGCACTTGTTAAAATCATTTCATGCCTCTTGGACCTGGCTTCTTAAAACTTCTTCAAAGCGTCACCATGTGAACAGGACACGCGCTGTTGATTGAGATTGAGCGATCAAGGTCTTCCGCAATAGAAAGCAGAGTTTAAAGCACGCATTCAAGCACAGGTCCTAGATCAGATTGCACATGCAACATAGTGTGGTTCACAGTTTCAGATAGATGAAAAGTGTGTCTTTTCTGCCGTTGTTCTGGGACGGATCAGGCGATCAATGCGAGCTGCAGCAGTCTGCTCCGTGTACTGAGTACTGAACAGCAGCCAGATATGTCTTCTTTCATGTGTGTGTGTGTGTGTGTGTGTGTGTGTGTGTTGATGTCTAATGCCTTAGGCAACAGCAACTTAACAAATGTACAGAGCACGACTGAATCCTCATTTCCATAAAGCAGTCAGTGTAGCGGAGCATCTATTTAAATGGGCTCCTTTCTTTCTAATTGTGCTTTTTCAAGTCCTCCACATACAGACTCTCTTCCGTGTGTCTTCTGGTAATCATTGTCTATGTGTTTTATTTACAGTTTATTCAATAATCTATATTTTAAATGAGATCTGCTCTTCCCAACGCAATATTAAAGATTTATTATCTATTTCATTCTCATAGAAATATAGTGGGTCTCTCTATCGTTGATTAGCATGGGAGCCGGTTTGCACCACGTTTTGTTAAAATGTGTCGATTTTGCACTACTATACGTAACTGTAATATCAAGAGGAAAATTATAATAATGCAAACTTTATTTTTATAATGACTTGGTATTATTCAAACGTTCTCCTTATTATGGCTTACAAAATCTACCAAACTGAACCATATCCGAAACCAGCTTCCATTGAAAACTTGACCAACATGTATAGACATAATTAATAATAGTCAAGACAACGTTTGTGCAATAGTGTGCCGCATATAGTAGTTAATGCATGTGCAAATAATTTGTACTATACATTGTATGTCATCTAAATAAGTTTTCTTTCTTGTGCTGTGATGCCTTTTCTATTGACAGTACATTAAGTTAAATTAATTTCTTTTTTTAAACAGGCTTTTGCTACCTCTATGAAGCATGTTTTGCTAGTTGACCGCAGTAGAGGGATATTCTCGTTCGATTGGATAAAAGTGTATATGCGTAGAACTGTATATCTATATTTGTGATCCGTTCTTTTGAAAGAAAAAGACAAAAGAAGAACATTTTGAAATGTAGCGCAACAGAATATGAATGACAGCGAAGCTAAAAGACTTTGGCAGACGCTTTCATTCAAAGCGACTTACAGTGCATTCCAAAAAAATATATATTTGTTCACGTTCCCTGACATTAAAACCCATAATTCAATACTCGACAAGCGACAGGAACACAAAAAGCTACAAAACTCCAAATGTCTTTTCTTTTTAAATAATTTTTACAATCCAGTAGTATTGACCTGCCGTAAAAACAGATCTAGGCATGAACATTGCTGAACGAAAGTTTGTAATGTATAAACAAAACCATAAACATATTGCAACCACAACATAAAATGCATATCAGTCTTATCAGTTGTAAACATTTATCTTATATCTAATCCTCTTCTCTTTTACACTGGAGGTCGCGTCGGGTCCTGATCACACTGTCGGGGCTTATTTCTGCGATAACAACCGGCTGGTTTTAAGGTAAGAAATGATGTTAAAGTCACGAACAGGCAATTTGGTTGAATCATTTGTAAATATAATGTTATTGAAAAGACATATTTATATTTCATTTGATTGAAATGATTTGCTGCATCCAGGTTGCCGTGTGTTAATAGTTTTGAGATGTTGTTATCTGGGAATAACGAACCTGCAAATGTCGCGACTGGCCAATCAGAATCAAGCATTCCAACGAGCCTTGTAATAAGATCACAATATGGGCTATATGTTCTCGACAGGTTCCACCTCTTTATCACGGTGGTCATTCCAGTTTTATTTGTTTATACAATGTTTGAGTTTTTATTATAAATGATAGCCTGTAAGCACATTGAAAACCCTGTAATGAAAATGTGATTGTTCAACAAGACCCCACTGAGAGAAGCCACGGTTAAAATGATTATCATTCACAGTTTAGCACAGCTCTGGTTTATAAACACTGGCCTTATTTGCCATTTTTATGTTGTGTGTTTGTTGTATGGCTTTCACGTTTATATAACTCAACTGCAGACCTCACAGACTGACAGAACAACATCATCCTCAGATGTAGATCATTATTCAGGCTGTTGTTTGCCCGTGGGACAGCAGATGAGATCTTTCTGGCTCTGTGTGGCGTATGATTTATAAGATTAAAAATGACTTTTAGAACATTAAAAGAAAGCAACTGAAGGACAACTACTTTTTAATAAAGTGTACAAAGATGTTTTAAGATGCAGACATGTTTTTTAAACATACACATTGCTTCTCTGAATTTAACCAATACCAAAACTCAAAAACAATACATGGTATGCACGTGACGTCACTTTTCCACGTGAACACGCCTAAACACCCTCCATTGAGTGGCAAAACACTCAGCAAAATGGCTGCTTACGATGTCAGGAAATGCAATTCGGTGCAAAATATCAGTGTCCAAGGACACCTGGTTCCTTTAACAGTCGTAGGGATCACTGTCGAGTCCAACTGCTTTTAATTTTAGCAAATAATTGCGTGTTTTAGTCCCCGTTTCCATGTTCCTCCTATTGAAATTGTTTTACCACTCGAAGGGAACGTGTCCTGGCCCTCAAAGGGGCGTGTTCACATGGGAAAGTGACGTCAATGCATACCCGCTGTTAAATTGATATAACTTAGTAATAACTTTAGGACAATGTCACAAACTGAGCTCAGATTTGTCAAGTTATTTAAGATCTTGATGCGAATTTAAGCATTTTTTAATTTAGGAAAGAGACTACTTTTATTTATTTTTAATAAATAAAGTTTTATACTTTGCCTCATATACAGTACATATATTATTTATATATGGGAATGCGACATCTTAAAATGGTGCCTATATAAACAGTTCCCAAGGTTTTGAAATATAGCCTTGTGTTTGTTCTAACTCTCTCTCTCTCTCTCTCTCTCTCTCTCTCTCTCTCTCTCTGTGTGTGGCTCCAGAGAGACTGTGTTCACTGTACTGTGCGGTTGCCGTGGTTTTCCTCTCGGCTGGCCGCAGTGAGATTGAGAAGCGAGTCACGCTGGCTCTGTCATGCACTGTGTGACCCCTGCGTCACTGCACGAAAGACCCCTCAATGTCTCGTTGCAAAATCACTGCGACATGCCGTTTGTCAACGTAAACATTTGGAGAAAAGTCTCTATCATTATTTACCTGCAGTCACGTCGTTCCAGCTCTGTCATTTAGCTGTGAAGAACATTTCTGGAGAATCTTCCTGCAGTCTGTTCAGACGTCTGCTAAACACCTAAAGACAGAAAAGCATTATAAATGCAGTACACATAATGACATCATACAGGTTTTGGAAGGTCAAACCAACCAAATGTTTAAAAAATGTAAAAATTCAGTGAGACTAATGCTTGAAACAAGAAACAAAACTATTTGCCAATAGGGAAATAAAAAACTATTTTAAGATATTGTCTGAAAACCACTTTTAAATTGAATTTCTTTGTAAATTATAGTAATAATTGAAGGTTTTTAAAAGAAGGTCCGATAACATCAGCTTATGATGAAAGAGACAATGCAATAACAATTGATGATCAAAAGTTTTTTTTATTCTTTGGAACAAAATGTACTTCTTAAAAAAGGTGCAATAGAGTAATGCTGAAGACCAGATTTTGTTCCTTAAATAACATTTTAGTCTTAAAAAACAATTTGTTACTTATCGTTTTATAGTCTGAAAAGCTTTTTTCCTCTACAAAACCTTTTGTGCAACAGAACGGTTCTGTGGATGTTAAAGGTTCTCTACACAGCCGTATACAAAGCTTGAGAAAGAACATTTTAGGAACCTTTACTGAAACAATATGTATTATAAAAACTGCATATGAATGAATTGAAATAAGATAGGGAATGTGTATTACGAAAGTAAATAGGGTCATTTTGATCTTAACTCATGTCTCATCTTCTGTGTCTGACTTCGGGTACGACTCACATGAGATCGTCCTCCAACAACCGGTTAGCATATGACCTGATCAACGAATCTGATCGTCTTAAAAAAACATTTACATATATGCAGGTTTGAGAATTACAGTTAAAAAACGTACATTGAAAGAAGAAAACCTTCTAGCGCCACTTTTATCTTTCTGTCCGCCATTGTGTTGAGACCTCAACCGGCGTGCCTGTCGTTTTTTTTCTTGAGTTCAAACAGAGACGTACAATGAGATCTGTAATGTGCACAAACTTTAATCGCTAGAGCTTTACTCGGCTTCAGTCTCTGAATTAACAGATGTTTTATTTTTAACTCGGTCTGTCAGGACTTTGTTTATTGTTCTTTACCGGCAACGCCGCCGAGTGTTAAACGCTATCCATTTATTACAGAGCACTTTTAAACTCCTCGGCCAGCAGAAATAATGACTTTCTTTTGGCTCTCGTCTTCGATTTATTTCCACAGCCGCCGTCACAGCCAATCATCTCATTCGGAAACAGACTACATATTTGCATATGGCCTAAATACACGGTGGCCTGAAAATTCTCTACGCCACCAATATTCACATCATTTATACGTTTAAAAATATGACAATATCAACCGTCATTGATAGCATCATAACCATCGTGCCTTACTGACTGATATACAAAGTGATATTTTAAAAATCATAACATACATAACATTAAAATAAGCATTAATCACATTTAAAACCAACATTATGGGATTGCCTTTTCTGTAAAAGTCGTGCAAGTCAGAATATTAATGCCTGTCTACATCTTGGATCATTCTTCAGGAAATGCGCCTATGATGCTTTAAAATGCACCTTTGTAGGCAGCCCACTAGTTTGTGGACCCGAGCCGGCGATGTGTAGGATAGCTTGGACAGACATATGCTTTGCATCTTTACGTTATAGAGCTCCTGTACCCCTTAAAGAGAGGCAATGCAAATTAGATATGACTGTACAATAGGAAGCATTGCAAGAATTTTTTAAGGTGAAATTGGGAAGCGAGCCATGCTGATCTCTAATGGCTCACAGGACCGTAAAGCCAGAGATTTCAGTCAGGATAAGAATGTTTTACACAAGGACACCGGTGTACTGTCAAGCATCTCTAGATCCACAGCAATGATGTGTCATTTCAATACTAAACCATTCTCAACAACCGTCTCTCTTTTTCCTTCAGAGGCCAAACTGCCTTTTTAAACGATAGAAGAAACGCTCTATGAAATCTCTTAAAGTCGGGATGAGGTTCTTTATGATGAACAATCATCATTCACGTGTCTTTTATTTGAAGGATTTGTTGATTTATACGCTTCTCACACTGTAATGGCTCTATGCTTGTTTTAAAGCGAGTGGAAATACACTTTAATTAGCAGGAATTAGAGAGGCTGAAAGTGAAGAATTACAGCAGGATTTATATCGACACAGACACATAAAGCCGCCACACGTTTAGTTGCTGTATGGACTTTAGTTAAGACTCGGGAGAGTCTAATAAGGTCACATTTGACTTAATTACAGTAAGTCTGAATGCCTCCCACAACTCTATTACTGTACTGATATAACCATGGTTTTACTATAGTAAAAAAGTGTAGTAATTATGTTTGTTTTTGTGGATTGATTACCATTTGTATAACCACAATTTTACTACAATTACCATGGTTATTGTGGTAAATAAAATAAAATAAATAAAAGTAAACTAAAGTTATTTAAAATAAATAATAAGTTAAGAAGATATGATATATGATATATGATATGAGATATGAGATATGAGATATGAGATATGAGATATGAGATATGAGATATGAGATATGAGATATGAGATATGAGATATGAGATATGATATGATATGATATGATATGATATGATATGATATGATATGATATGATATATATATATATATATATATATATATATATATATATATATATATATATATATATATATGATATATTTGATATATGAGATATATGATATATGAGATATATGATATATGATATGATATATGATATGATATGATATGATATGATATGATATGATATGATATGATATGATATGAGATATGACATATGATATATGATGATATATGATATGATATGATATGATATGATATGATATATGATATGATATGATATGATATGATATGATATGATATGATATGATATGATATGATATGATATGATATGATATGATATGATATATGATATATGATATATGATATATGATATGATATATATGATATATGATATATGATATGATATATATGATATATATGATATATGATATATGATATATGATATATGATATGATATATATGATATATATGATATATGATATATGATATATGATATATGATATATGATATGATATGATATGATATGATATGATATGATATATGATATGTGTTAAATACACAAACTGTATTTAATTTTTTTTACAGTATAGTTCAACCATAGTAACCATTTATCTTTATAAAACCATGGTAAATCTTTCCTAAGAGCAGTAAGTACACACAGTTCTGACTCAATGCTGACTTGAAATGTGTATTTGTGAAGCACATGTACAAGTTCATTACCACAAATCCCACAGAGCAGAAGAGTGTGAGAGTTTCACTGTTTATATCTGTATTTTTGGCTCATTTATCCTGCCCTCATTCACCTCTACCGTGTGTCGTGCACGCTGGCGCTCTCTCTCTCTCTCTCTCTCTCTCTCTCTCTCTCTCTCTCTCTCTTTCTCTCTTGATGTAAAAATATCTGCAGACTGCAAGAACACAAGCAAAGCTCTCTCTCTCTCTCTCTCTCTCAGACATCCCACCCATGTGATCTCTCGTTGGCGTCGTTGTTCTCAGTCTACAGCCCTCGCCGGCTGCATCTAATGAGTCTTTGTGTGGCTACAGCGAATGAGAGAGAGAGAGACTTTGGTATTTTTATATTGAAGCATATGAAACAACAGATCGGACTGAGACATCTCTCTCAATCTGCTGATTTCTCTTTCTCCCCTCCTCTTGGGCTCTGGGGGTCTCGAGTCACGGGGCGGCAAGAGCGTAATGGAGGGCCCTCATTCACCGGCTCTCATCTGACATTGAATCTCGTTCACATCTCTCCTAGAGAGTTGGAGAAGCGAGGGGGCGGAGTTACAGAGCAGCGGATAGAGGTTGGTGCATTGAGGAGTGAAGTCATGTCTCGTGCCCCGTGTTTATGTTTTGAATGGATGTGTCATGCCTGACCACATCGTGTGAGGATTGATGGGAAATCTTAGAGAAGCCGAGGTCTGAGGCGGCTTTAGGTTATACGGCACAAACGTGTTACTGATGGACATTTTGCTGTGACGTTTAAACTGCTGCATATCTGCATGATTGTCAGTGGGCAGGACTGATCCAATAGATAGATAAATGTTAAAATACAAAGGGGACACATCTCAAAGAAGTCAAGGAAACTTGTATTTAAGGCTCAAAGCTGACTTAAAATCTTCACGGTTGCTGAGCAACATAAAATGTACAGACACAGGCGAGCAGATTTATATGTGGTTCATCATTAGTACTCAAATGTCTATTTTATGATATTAGGTTTTTCAACTTATGTGTTACATAATATGAATCTATTTCTGCACTTGTAATTATGAGAATCCTTATCTTTTCCCACATGAAACAATTGCTGTTGTAGTAAACTGTACAACATTTTTGTATACTATAGTTTTCTGCAGTTTTGCTATAGTAAATTGATGGTATACTGTACATTACATTTACATTTGCATTAAGTCATTTAGCAGACGCTTTTATCCAAAGCGACTTAAGACATTAACTCAAGTATGGTTCAAGTTTACTTTTGTAAATATAGTACACTGTTTTAAAGAAAAGAGAAAGTAATTGGAGACAGCAAAGCATCATAACCACAGTAGTGTAGGAACCCACAGGAAATACTCTAGTATTCTGCAGTATTTACTATAGTTAATTGTAGTATAGATAATACAGTATACTATAGTATTCTGTAGTATTTATTATATTGAAGATATACATGAAATACTGCAGAATACGTGAAATGATGAAGCGTAGTAAATACTTTAATATTTACTTTAGTAATGTTCAAAAACACAATTTTAGTACAGTTTACTAAAGTATTCTCCAGTATTTTTTCTTTTGTGAATTTACATAAGGGACCCTTATTAGAGGGCTTCAGAAACATCATCTCATGCGGCGGGGGCTACTAAAGGAAGCATTAATGGTTGCATGTTGTCATTGGCAGGGGTGAAGTATGTTTTTTCCACATGTGTCCGTAATGCACAGAGCTCGGGGAGTGGCTGTTTTTGTGTCTGCCGGTTTGTGCTGCAGGATTTTTGCTTGTAACAAGCTGCAAGTGTGCTGTGGAAAACTACAGCGGCTAGAACACAAAGGGGGTGAGAGAGAGAGAGAGAGAGAGAGAGAGAGAGAGAGAGAGCAAGAGATGTAGAGGAGAAATAACTGTGTGAGGAGAGCAGCTCTCGGCTCTTGTTACCTTAAGGTAGTCTGAGATGTGATGCCAATTCCTGTGTCAAGAAATGGAAAAAGTTGTATTTCACGCTGTGGTAGCGGAGCAGAACACTTGGGAATACGCAGGAAAGCTGACCGTTTCGAAGCTTGAGCATCACCTCAGTAGCATCCAAAATTAAAGGCAACATATAGCCAATCAGGTGGTTGTTTTCGTCAATGCGTCACGTGTTTAACATTCAGATTAAAAGTACAAAGCTGAATGATTTTCTTTTACGTCCCTTCAAATGGATACCCTGTGATTACAGAAGCGTTGTCGCGTGACTTTATTTTTGGATCTTTGAGAAGCGTGCGCTGGATGCCACACAAACCAAAACGTGAAATCACCCTGAAATGAGAAATGCGCTATTTGTGCAAGCATATTAACATCTCCATGGCAACCGCTTCTGGCTTGGCATCCGATGAGGACGCAAAAAAGCGAATGGATTTTCAACAAGGGGAACTAATTATGATGATTACGAGAAAATTGACTTACATTGTGTCCCCGAAACTAGAGAAGATATTTTCAATTATTCGCATCTCCTGCGTCTCGCAGGACCGCTGTGGGAAACGCTGGGTATCTGATGGACCCGGGGCTTTCCTGAATGTTCGGCCCTTGATGTCTATCAATTCAGTCCTTGAACATTTGGAGCAAATCAAGGTCTTGAAGAAAGCTAGCCGTTATCGTTCTCATTCATCTCGATGCATCACTCAAATCATTCATTTATGCATTTAACAAAGAATTTTGCTATGATTTAGAAAAGCAAAGGCAAACGCACCTCAATACGCTGCATTCAGGTAGCATTCACATCTGTGTGGTTCCATAAAGAGCCTTTAACATCCAGAGAACTTTTCTGAAGGTAATAGCAGAAGAATATTATATTAAAAGGTGTATTTCTTTTACTGAAAGGTTCTTTGGGGAACCAAAGATGGTTTTATGGCATCACTGCAAAGAACTGTTCTCATCAATCTCTGTGCATATATTATACATAAGTATATGTTGGTGTTGTTGTGGAAAGTACTTTATACAGTACATATACTTATACAGAGTAAATATACATTTAAGTGCATTGTAAAGGAAAATGCAAGTACTGGGAAATACTAACAGGTACAGTAATGGTAGTGACCGGTGTTGCTCAAATGCACATCAAACACATGACATGTATGTGTACCGTGCATATTAAGTTTATATTTATAAACACATACTGTACACATACATGCATATTTCCGAAAAATATCACATATGAAAATGTAATAAACATTTATGTATAATTTCAATGACTGGTAATTATTAAAAATAAATTTACTGTAAATATTTCCTAAATATACATGTATGTGTGTTTCAATACAAAATTAATATGCACCGTACACAGACATATGTTATGTAAACACAAACTTTTATTTTGGATATGATTAATTGTTATTAATCGTTTGACAGCCCTAATAAATGCACATTTCACTTACGCGTGACCATAGATCTGGTAAATACTGTACATGCAACCAGATTCATTTACAGTTCAGTTGGTGGATCTGATCTCAAATGCATCTTGGAGGCAATTTACACTCGGTCTTTCCAATGCTCAAACTGGTTTGAGGAGGTGCTAAGTCAGTCTGTAGACAATAGAGTTGTGTTGTGTCCTACAGAGAGAGAGAGAGAGAGAGAGAGAGAGAGAGAGAGAGAGAGACATTCCACAGCAAAACTGTGGTTTGGACTTTATCCAACCACCACAAACCCACAGAGAGCAATGAGAGGCCTCTTTTGAGTCCCGTGCAGCCTGGAGCCTCGTGCCTCACTTCACCATCCTCGCTCGGTCTTCTGCCATCAGCCGTTAGTGACTCTCACGAATGATACGTTGTGTCTTTCTGTATAATGCTCTTCCTGTTTGTGTACCATGTTTGTAGTCTTTTGTAGTTTTTCGCATTGATCCGTTTCCCCAGGTGTTTCTTTTCCTTATTATATATGAATGTAAGCCCTGGGCTATGTCTGAAATCGCATACTGAGACAGTACATACTGAATTTTAATAAGTACCTACCTATCGGCCGTTAAAACAGTACGCTACATATAGTTTGAGTAGTATGAATACAATTCGGACTGTGTCCGCAATGTTTTATGGCTCTTTGACCTATGACGTGTTAACAACAACCTACCAGGAGCGTTGATAAAAAAGTTAATGTGGTCACGAGAAATTCATTTATTGGACCTTACATTAAAAACGGACGTCCGCCTTAAAGTTTTGCGCTATATTTATTTGATTTACTTTTTAAATTTGACCGTTGCTCAGCTCCCTTGGCATCATGGGATAGATAAGTGTCCATCTGATCCACACTCACATATCTCGGCAGAAGTTGTAGACCATCCAGATAAATTCTCGCCAACTGTTTTTTGCATACTGAGGTTTCAGACATACTATTCATGACTCAAATTCATTTTCGCCTACTAATAAGTATGGATGTAGGCGATTTTGGATGCAGCCCTAGTGTTTGCTTTATTTGGTGTCGGTCCTATACGTTTCTGGATTTGGTTTGGTTTGGTTACTCTTTGTTTACTAGACCGACATCAAACAAAGGATTTTACTAGGGCTTAAAAACACTGCGATAACAAGGAAACAAGAAACACCTGGGAAAATTAATTAACACGAAAAACTACAAAAGACTACAAACATGGTTTCGCAAACAGGAAGTAACCTTAAAAAACGAAATAACAGAACCGAACAGAACCGAACAGAACAGAACAGAACAGAACAGAACACAACCGAACAGAACAGAACAGAACAGAACAGAACAGAACCGAACAGAACCGAACAGAACAGAACAGAACAGAACAGAACAGAACAGAACCGAACAGAACCGAACCGAACCGAACAGAACATCAGACATTTATTTTAAATTGCTCGGGAGATTTTATGGAGTTCCTGTTTGTGTTTTATTTAAATAAGAATTTAGTCTCTTATTTCTCAACTAAAATTGAAGAAATAAAAACGGACACAAATGAGAGTGTCAAACACATGATGGCGGTGTAAACTGAATGTAGATTGTAGAGGTCAAATAATCTGGATTTGGGTAAATCTGATGAGAAATGTTTGCATTCGTATTGAGATCTTCAATAATTTTGACTTTTGATTGCAGACTTGAGCAGTCTGGGCTCAGTTTGACACATAGAGATATTTGTGAGCTTTCTGACTCTTTTTCTAAGGAGAAATGTCTTACAAATGTCCATTTTCTTTATTTCATTGAGATTTTTCTTACTGTATGTTTTTTACCTGGTCGCTTTAAAGGTTCTCTGGTGACGTCTGACACGGCAGATGTCGGACAGATAAATGGGTCTTTTTCAAGCGGCCTTGAGTAGAAAGTCAAAATGAAATTAGACTTTAAGGTTCATGTTGTGTCCTTGTGCTATGATGAATACATTCTTGAAGCCAATCCAGTTAGTTTACGATGGGAGAGAAAAGCTCTAAACATTAATTTCATGTTTCCAGCGTGTTTTCTTTCCTGAAGCCACTCAATCAAAAGCAGACGAAATGAACTTCCTGGAAGGTTGAGGTAGAATTCAATTAGCCGTTTTTCCTGCTTCGGTCCTGGGTGGCTTATAGTGATCAATGACTGTGGGAATTGGCAAAGAGGAGAGAGAGAGCAGAGAATTAAAGAGAGGAGAGCAAAGAACAGGAGAGAATGAGAGGAGGTTGTGTGTTAAAGGGGCCTTGGAAGTATTTCTCTTATGTCTTTTCTCTTTGGGGAAAGTTCTTCACTGACATGTTCAAAGCCGTAAATCAAACCAAACAGCTCAGAGATGAATCACAACATTCACGTGAACGTGAAATAAATGAATGAACTATGAAGCAATGATGATGTAATCGAGATATTGACAGTGCTTTGTTACAGCAGATGTCTTTCATTTGTGAATTATTAGTAGTGTACACTCACTTCGCTTTACATTGATGCCACAAAACAACCATTTTCTGGCTTCCCAATAAAATTGCGAGGTTGGAACAGAGAATGAAACCACACAGCCTGACAGAGAACCTGGTGAACTTGGGAATTAAATAATTGATTTCATTTTAAATAGGAAGTTGTACTCAACCTCAAAACTCACGGTCGGTTTATGTCCGGAAAGTTTAGGAAAAAACGTTATTTCTCCATGGAGAAAATGAAAGGGATTTTGACTTGATTTCACATACTTTTTATTTTTACTCACCTCGTCCTCTCTCAGCCTCCCGGCCGGCAGCCATGAGTGGAATTCTGAAGAGGAAGTTTGAAGAGGTGGAGGGGGCGTCTCCCTGTTCATCTGTGAGAGAATCGGAGGAAGAGGAGATCTCCAGCACCGAGAGCGGAGACAGCAGCGACAGCGTCAACCCATCGGCTTCACACTTCAACCATTCCTCACCCGCATCTTCCTCATCATCCTCGCACACGCTACAGCGCACTGGTGAGGAAATCACATGATATAGCTCATGTTTATATAAAGAGAAAATTGAAGGAGCATCTTGACGTCGATTCAGTTTAACCACCTGAAACAACAAAACATCCAACCTGATCTAACAGGAGTTCGTAACAATTTGACGAGGTGACATATTCCTATGAATTCGTATGTTGGGGGGCATTCAAAAAAAGCAATACGCTGTCAAAATTATTTGTTGTTTTAACTTGAAAAATTCAGTTACCCAGCTGCCTCAAAATGTAATCAATTTAAAAAGATTAGTTAACCTAACAATTTTGCTTGTAAATTTATTCAGATTATAATATAGAGTTATAATATAGATAATGCTGTTGTAGATTTATTCATTGATGTTTGTGTAACTAAATCTTTTCAGCTTTCACATGATATAGAAACCAGAAAGGAATTGTGTACATGGATCAGACACCACAAAACCCAGATTTAGACACTTTACAACTCAAATAAAAGGGTTTACTTCATATTTTATCGCGTAAAAAAAAGAGGTTTTACAAAAAAAAATTGTGTACATTTTGGCATACAGTTTCTGAAAGTAAATGTAATTTACAAAACTGTGCAAAAACTTGACAACAAGTTAAGTTTATTTTCAAATATCTGCTGTTGTTTTTTTATCAAAAAAGTATGCAAATTAACACACAAAAGAAGTAAATCCTACTCGTTTTCTCAAAAACATTGCTGCTTTACCTCGATTTCAAGCTCATAAACATAACCGTTAACTTTTGCATTTGAATCAACTTTATGAAATGTAGTTTATGCTGTAAAGCTTTAGCTGCGAGCTTAACTTCCATTAAACCTGGAACAAGCACTGAATTGTGGGTAAATGAGAAGATGGGAAATACAATTTCCCGGAGAATGTCCTCAGGGGAGACGCACTTCAAAATTGGGAGGAGAAAATAGAAACGGTCCTCTGAAAGGAAAATTCATCACGCCGATTTGATATTGATCTTCGCCGCGCTGTCTAAAGGGCGCTTGAGAAAATATTAATCATCCCTATACACGTGAAACATCTGGTCTGATGCCTCTCACCATTAAGAAGCTGAGGCGTGTTTCAGCTTTTTGTTTCCCGGCCTTTGACTTTACAATAGAAAGAACGTTGAGCGAAGAACATTGAAGAGCGCTTCACCTGACAAGCATCTGTCATCATTATGACTATGGCTGGTACTTTAAATCTCGCTTCCGGAACGACAGGTTTCTACAAAAAAAAGAAAATGTGTTGCAGTATGTTGCACCCCACCGTCCCGTTTTAATAAAACACAGGAAAGAAAGAAGCTGTGCTCGCCGAGCCATTTCATGAGGTCTTTAAAACAATAATTACCCTAGTAAAACAATATTTGTGATCATAAAGCAAACATAAGCGAGTGTAACAGCTTTTGAAATCAATGCTAAATGATTAAAGCTCGATAAATGAGGTGAGCTGGAGCAGAGTTTTATCTTCCGTGTCAATCATTCTCGCTGCTCTTCAGTAAATCTCTTTACCCAGAAGGCCTTGTTAAATCACGGTTGGCCTCTCTGTTTTTTCCAAGGTTTTGTGGTGCTTGTCCACTTTGATTTCCTCATTAAGGAGCAATTAGAAGCTTATGTGGACCAGATGTGTGAGGACGACCCACAGGACTGATGTTCAACCTTCAACTCAATGTTGTAAATTAGACTTGCGCTTCTAAATCGGAGATGCAAACATAGAAGATGCTACGCTTACGAAAGCATATTGTGACCGTTATGGGTTTTATATACACTAAAGTTATAATTTTTATATGAAATATATATTCCATTTATTTTAGATCCACCCCAGAACCACAAGAAATATGAATTTCTTCGCTCCACTTTATTATTCGAATTACTGAGTTTATTTGATAAAAGTTTTGCTATGTCGTACACAGTGTTGGGTGTAACTAGTCACTAAAAAAGTAAAGTAAGGGATTACTCAAGTTTTTCCTGTAATTTAATTTCAGTTACTTTTGATATAATTGAACTAAATACTTTGTATATTATATGTATGTGCAATAGTGGAATTGACAACGAAATTCAAAGTCTAACTTTAAAATTCGTGCTTTAATCTATAATTTTCACTTTTGTAATACGTTGGTCAGTTAATAATACAACTATATGTAGTTTTATATAATTTATTTGAATGAATTAAAAAAGCCGTTCCATGTCAATCCTTGAATCACTTGACTAAACAAGATTGATGTAAGATGTGGACTGTAATTGGTAATAAGTAATGAAAAACTTTTCGGAGAGAGTCATGTGTACAGTGATCTCATTACACTATTGAATATGTAATTAGCAACTAGTAATGAATTACTTTTTCAGAGTAACTTGCCCAACACTGGTCGTACACCATCCCTATAAAAGTTTGGCTCGTACTTTTGCTGTGTTTAGAACAGAAAAGCCCTCTGCTGTAAAGTTCCTGTGTCAGTCAGGGTTTTTGCGTGTGATGTATTGTGTTGGCGGTTCTGGGCGGGGGACCGGCAGCAGCAGATGGTTCTTATTTGTTCTGTTTGTGTCAGACATGAAGAGAGCTGTGAGAGAGTAACGGGGAAACTCGAGAACCATTTTTATACAGTATATATTTACCATCCCCCTTTTGAATGACTATGGGGGTCACGGGCACACCGCTCACCACACGTGAGCTACTACAGGCACAGGTGACATAAGATTGAGTGATGAAGCACTGCAAATATTATGAACGTATGCTTTACGTAAGGGATCATTTACAGCTAGCCGTGCATTAAAGGGTTTCAATGCCTCCGCTTAGTACATTAAATTCCTTTAATGCACGGCTAGCTGTGGATTATCCCGCTTATACCATGGTCGTTTGCCAAGTTAAAGCATTTATTGATGTTTACAGTGTATTTTTTTACCAAACCGGTAAAAATGATTTTGGTCAGTTAAAACAATGTTGATCCAACTGACTGGAACTACTTGTGCCTTACACGGTTTTAATGCACACCTTCCGTCCAATCAGAATCAAGTTTTCAAACAGACTATGGTATAATAAAACCTATTAATAATTTTTTTCTTTTTATTAATATATTTTTCTTGTCTCTACAATCTGCTCTGCTGTACCGCAGCTGCAATGCAAAACTGAAGAATCTGCTATAGAAATAAACGTAATGCTCATAATATCATAAGCTTTGATAAAACCATATGTTCAATTATTTGCTTACGGTGCGTCTGTAAAATATCTTTATTTTTGTAAAGCACAATTATTAGAGATGTAATGAAAACGTTGTATTCATGTTGCATCGTTGTACTTCATGTCTTTATTTATGTATTTCAGGAACATTTTGGGCAAACGATGCAAAGAAAGTTTTGAGTCCATGCTTTGAATCGATAGTCCTAACGTATACAAAACCTCTTGCAATATTAACGCAATGCATATGGTGTACATGTAATACCATACAATATGATACTGTAGGTATAAAGAAAATGCACGATGTATCGCCCAACCCTATTTACTAGTCCCAAAGAAATCACAGGCGTAATGCACAGTTACGGGAAAGACACGTCAACGTCTTTCAAATTCAATAACCAACGCGTAATTCCATTTGCCTTTAATTTAATGTTTCAGTGTCCATCCTGAAGCGAGAGAAGCGCATGAGGACTCGTAGGGTGCGCTTCGAGAAAGTGACGGTGTATTATTTCAGCCGGCGGCAGGGCTTCACCAGCGTGCCCAGTCAGGGTGGCAGCACGCTGGGCATGTCGAGCCGACACAGCTGTGTCAGACAGTACACGCTGGGAGAGTTTGCCATGGAGCAGGAGAGAATCCACAGGGACATGCTCCGAGACCACTTGAAAGAAGAGAAACTCAACTCTATACGACTGCGGGTACGGAAATGATTAACATTCCCAACTGTCACGGATGCATTTGTGGGTGGGGATTATATTCTATACTTTGGGTCGTGAAAAATACGTTTTATTGGTTTAAAAGGAAAAGTTCACGCAAAAATTAAAATGCTGTCTTTACTCACCTGAATGTTTTTCGAGAACCTATAAACAACCCCTTACCTGCCAAAAAGGAAAGATTAGACAAATGTATTTATTTATGCAGTTGGAAGACGCTTTTATCCAAAGCTAGTATCTTAGTAAACAAATGTGAACGGTTTCCAGTACAAACGCCATAATCGACCATTAGCTGTGAACCATTTAACCCATTATGAATTCCCTTTATGTGGTGTGCTTTGGGTTTCATTCCCGTTCACCAGCTAGCGTCCCACCATTAGAACTCAACACAATTACTAGAGACCATTACAGTTTTCATTAAAACCAATACAATAACCATTACAATCTCAGTGATGTTCGTATATTGGCCAAGGCTGTAAAGTATTTTATTCGACATAGAGAACTATAAGTCATAAAGAATGAACTTGCATTTGTCATGTACAGTTGACGAAGAACGGCGCACTGGAGTCAGAGGAGGCGAGCGCGCTCACGCTGGATGACATCTCTGACGATGATCTAGACATTGACAACACGGAGGTGGACGAATACTTTTTCCTTCAGCCGCTGACCACTAAGAAGCGACGCGCTCTTCTGCGCTCCTCCGGCGTCAAGAAGATCGACGTGGAGGAGAAACACGAGCTACGGGCCATCAGGGTCTCAAGAGAAGACTGCGGCTGTGACTGTAGACTCTTCTGTGATCCCGAGACCTGTACCTGCAGCCTCGCTGGAATCAAGTGTCAGGTGCCCTAAACACACAAACATCACACTTCGTGAGTTTGAATCATTTGCAAAAGAATGACATTTTACGGTTCTCAAAAGACAATGTCTGTAGCCGAACACTGTGCCTGTATAGAGTACATTGAAAATTCTGTCATCATTCACTCACCCTCTTGTCATTTCAAACCTTTATGACTTTCTTCTTCCGCAGAACACAAAGGAAGATATTTTAAAAAATAGGTAACCGAACAGCACTGGACTCAATTCACTTCTGTTGTATGGGCACAAAACCAATGCAAGTGAATGGGGTCCAGTTAACAACATTCTTCAAAATATCTTCTTTTGTGTTGTGTGGAAGAAAGAAAGTCATGCAAGTTAAAATGACATGAGGGTAAGTAAATGATGAAATTTCTTTTTTGGTTGAACTATCTCTTTTAGTAAGCATGGTGTAATATCAGTGCAACAAAAGCTGATATTATGCAGATATACATAAAGAAATATTTAAAGGCCCAATATGTAATTTTTGGGGAGTTTCTGTTGCAATATACATAACGTGTGTGATGTGTTCAGAGTTTGATAAAGAACTCACAAAATGAAGCGTTATGTTTTCATGACCTTGGAATGAGCTATATCTTTCTACATACACTGCGGGTCCTCTTCTCCGTGTTGTTTCTACAGTAGCGCTAAACGGACAAACTGCTCTACAGAGTGCTTTTCGTAAATATGTTATCTCCTTTGGCAAAGACGCAAAAACGTGACGACATGTTTGTCATGTGTCAACCGCCGTGGTGCCTTGAAAGGAGGGGTGGAGTGAGCCGTTGGTTGCAATTTACAACCGCACCACTAGATGTCGCTAAATTTCATACGTTAAAAATAGACCTTATCTATAATTTCTCTTATCATATCTCTCTTGACATTGGGCTGCAATATATTCTGAGCATGTTCTTAAGAGTCACCCAGTTTCTACAAAGCTTGTTTGTATCCATCGAAAGATGTTCGAATCTGAGAACACGGCAGATTTTTGCCTCCCTCTATTTACAATATATTAAGGCAAAGTCTGTCAAAGAAATGTACAAGACAGATTAACAAGCAGAAAGGATTAAGATATCACGAAGATGGCATAATGGAGATAAAACCGATTTAGATGTTACAAAGTGGATGTAGATCAAACTGATACAACTGAAGAAATGTTGTGTAGGACGTCATGTCTCCAGAAGAGAGAAGCTAGAGATTTATATAAAAGTATTTATTTTATTAAGTATACTTAAATAAATCTTATTATTCCTTATGTAGTACAGTAAGTACACTAAAATCAAAGTACTAGTATACTTGTTAGTGTACTTTTTTATTACTACTAAGGAGTAACTGTAGTTGGCTCACTTTTTATTCATTTATAAAATAACATTTTCAAGTGTAACAGTGGAAAACTTTGAGGACACAAAGGGGCGGATTCCTTAAGACTAGTCCCAGACAAATTTAAATGTTAGAGGTGTCTTGATCGAAAACAACTTACACTGACATATCCTAAAATAAATCAGGGTGATTGTTTTGTCTCAAGCATGACACCAGTAATGTTTTTAGTAAAAATATGTTTTTAAAAACAATTTAAATATCCTAATTTAACTAAAACCTAGTCCTGGTTTAAAATTATCCCTGTCCGGGAAACCAACCCAATGAGTTTACAACTACATTTTACATCTAAGAACAGCTGTCCTAAACTAACCTCCACTGTGTTTTTTGGGGGGGGTCTCAACAGGTGGACCGTATGTCGTTCCCTTGCGGGTGCACCAAAGAGGGCTGCAGTAATGCCGCCGGGCGAATCGAGTTCAACCCCATCCGTGTTCGGACTCACTTTCTGCACACCATCATGAAGCTGGAACTGGAAAAGAGCCGTGAACAGCAGCAGAATTCCGGCCCTGCCGTCACAGCAACCGGAAACGGTTTCCATGGCGACCCCAACAGTCACTGCAGCCCGCTGACTACGGGCCAGCACGCGCTGGAATACGCCATCCCAGATTCTGTACCGCCTAGCACCATCATGCACCTGCAGGCGGGCGACGATATGGACGACACCCTAGAAGAGGAAGATGACGAAGATGAGGAAGACGAGGAAGAGGAAGAAGAAGAGGAGGAGGATGATGAAGATGATGAAGAAGATGAAGATGAGAGCAGCAGTCTGTGTAGTCTGTCCGACTCCAGCACGCAGAGTCTGGCGAACAGCGACTCGGAAGATGAAGATGACGAAGATAAGACAGGAAAGTTTGATGCGGGGTTGTCGAGGGCGACGACATCCGGCAAACTGGCTCCGCCCCCACCTGTAATGTGTTACACGGAGAACACGGCTTCATCAGAAAACCAAACAAATGGTAATTCCTACTTCATGAGCTCTACCCCGGAGTACTATCCTATGGAAAACGTGACTCCGCCCACCCTACTACCCAACGCTAACCAAGCTAGCGAGGTTTACGGAGACGACACGACCTCATATCAAGACAGGGTCAATGACTCAAGTAGGGTCATGTCTCAGGGTCCCTTTAATGTGACCACTGACCAATACACAGACTACACCCAACAAAGCGAACAGCCATACTCCA
Source organism: Barbatula barbatula (assembly GCF_947034865.1). Classification (NCBI taxonomy): domain Eukaryota; kingdom Metazoa; phylum Chordata; class Actinopteri; order Cypriniformes; family Nemacheilidae; genus Barbatula; species Barbatula barbatula. The sequence continues at coordinate 1,450,930 of NC_136772.1, forward strand.
CTCACCACTTCACCACGCTCGCTAACGGATCCACAGCCGTGATTGGCTGCCGCACGCCAGAGGCGGATAAAAGTGTCCAATCTAAAGGGACGTTCATTAGCCAATCGGGAGAGCTTAGCCAGATGGAACTCCAAAATTATCTAAACAACAACAACAACAGCACGCAGGATGCTTACACTAGCAACGGGAACTGTTATGTAGCTGAACAGCCAAAGGAGATGTGTCACAATCTGCCGGACGTTTCACTAGCCGACAACACAAAAGGACAGACTTTACTGGATGTTTTCCCCGAGCCCACCCCGGTTTAAAATCGGCCTTCAAATATCCAATTTACTGCTGGGGGGACGGAACCGAACATTTGTATTTTTTCCTGGACTTTGCAAGATCAAATGTTATTTAAACTTTAAAATCAGATCGTATAAGCTTTAGACGCGAACATACGCCGCGCAAGCGCGTCAACGCCCTGTTGCGTTTGTACGACGGTACCACGACGTTGCGTCTGCATACTTGCGTATAAAGTATGTTCCCGGCCTGAGGCTCGTGCAATGTTTCTTGCGATTTCAAAAGTTCTAGTTTTACTCAGACGTGAAAGGAACTTTTCTATGTATCTGTGTTAGTTGTGCGAAAAAAAAACGAAGTAAAAATTGCTGTTCGTGTTCCAGTACGTGTATATCTAAATGTTTGATAACAGCATGTTTTTTTAGCTTTCATGGCTGGTTTATGGTTTTGTAAGAGTTCGATGTAACGTAAAAGAGAAAATAATAACGTTGAGTTTTCGTACACATGTTCAAGCTTTGAAAGAGTTTGTGGAAGCATGAAAACGGCTCTTGAAATACGTGCTGTTCATTTGCCTTTGCTTACGAAACCAAAATCATGTTAAGTTGTGGAAACATTTCCTGAACGTTATTGCACTTTTCCATTGGCTGATGTTACACGGAATGTTACCAATCGCTGTTTGAGCAATGAGTGGGCGGGGCTATCTGGTACCATGTCATGACTGTGGCTGTGTTCGGAATAGAATATTAACGTTCTACATACTAAAAACTGCACATTTTACATACTAAAACTGATCAGACTGTGCGCACAGTATCGCATAATTCGGGTAGTATGTTAGTATGCTATTCCACACACAGCTTTTGATTTTATAATTTTATTACAAGTCTCGAGATTTGGCAGAGACGTGATTTTTCTGCAATGCTAAAAGGAAATGATCTGTCTGCATTTGCTTTGAAACGGCAGACGATTAGTTAGATAAGAGAATTAACTTAGTAAACCGTATGAAGACGATAACAATGCTGACTTTACAAGTCTTTGTCTTATGAAACTCATGCATTATCTTTGGGATTATACAGGGATTCCTGACAAAATGCACTTTGCATCGAGTTTCCTTCAGGCAAAGATGATTTTTAAAAGTGTTTCAATTATAATTCTAGAAGGCAATGGAATACTAATATTAGTAAATCTATTTAGATCGGGAAGGATTTTTTATCCAAACTAATATTGAAAGAAATGTTTTATGGCATGACGTTTGTTTGCTCAAGATATTACAATTCTACGTTTCAAATGATGAACTCGGACTGAACAAATTGAAAAGATGAATTTGTTAAGTGCAATAGTTTCATTGCCCGAGTAAAGAGAAGTGATCTCAAGTCATGCTATGATACCCTGTCAAAGAAAGAGACACCGTAAGAGTTCATTACTACTATTAATATCTTATGGAAAAGTAAAATAACGGCATGTTTGGATGACATGGGGATGGTAAAACCTTTTAGAATTTATTTTAAGGTGAGCGTTTCTTTTAAAGCTCTGACGGGTTTAAGAATTGAAGCTCTTTGTAACGCACAAGCAAACATTACGATGCATCCTTCGGTTTGTTTATCCTCTTGAAAGAGAGTCATTGTCAAACTGATAATGTCCCTCAAGCTCAAGACAGGACAATCAAATGCCTTTGTATGTCATCAGCGTACCTCATGATGTGTTACAGAAATAACCAGATTCTTAAAAGTGAAGTGTGTCATATTTCTGCATGCTGGACTTTCAACTGTTCCAGCGTAAATTGCAACTATAAACGTTAACTTAAATTGACATAAATTGACTTTCGATGACAGACATCTGAAAGACAAAACAAATCCATATCTATCACTGAGGTGTATTGATCGCCAGTAAACTAAGTAACCCCTAAAACACCCCACCAACCACAAAACAACATCCAAAAGACTCAACACAAATGTTAAAGGAGTCATATGACGTGATTTCGTGTTTTCTGTATCTTTGGTGTCTTACAAGTTGTTGATGCGTATATTAGACACGTAATATTCAAGTCTCATCCAAACCTGCCTAAAACGCCTCTTTTAAACACGCACCCACATTTCTACGTCAGTTCGTGAGAACACCGCCAGATATGTATACGCAAAGAAAGAAGGCGTGTCATTTCCCGCTGTAGTGCGACCGCCATGTCGTGGAGACGCTGTTTTATTACAAATGAAAAACTACTTGGGTCTTCCAAGGGAGAAAACAATTAGAAATCGGTGGTTACGTTTTATTTATAACACTGTTCCAAAACGGCTCAACTCCAAAATCTTACCAAACCGTCCTCAATTTTATTTTATCATCATTTCTCAAAGTGCGTATGTGTGATTCATACAACGAACGTACGCAAAGAAAACGCCTCAATCAGATGTGGAATCTATAAATCACGCGCAGCTGAACAGTTTCAGATCTCTCCGCCTTTTAATGATGTCTAAATATTGTCATTGATATTTGAAAGAGCGCCTGTCAACATCCCAAACTTTACCAGCGGCAAGAATTACTTACATTTCCAACAACCTACAGCACTCGGACAAGCAAAAGTGCGTACACCTGTTCAGACCCTGATTTTTTTATATTAACGCAACAAAATGTTTTATTGACACAGCGTCAAAGTCAGCTCAAGAAGTTAGCTATAGGTAGATATTTGTTCAACTTAATCGTTTTTAAAAGATAAAACCTCACCGATCTGTTATGCTCTGATGGCAAAGTTGATGAATCTGCTTGGTCAAACGCATTTTCTGGATCAAATCGGGCTTGAACTCACCAGGTACCGGTGACATTATCAGCTATCAATATGCTTTGAAGGCTGATGTTCCAAATATGGTGCGGCAATACATTTCCGCTTTTCACAACAGTGAGCTTTGTTAAAAATCGAGGCGTTTCAGAAAGGCTGGGCACAGATGAGCAACAGTAAGGCACGGTGTGTCAAAACTAATGAGTTTTTTAAACTGTAATCGCACTGTATTACACCAAATACACACAATAATGTTCATTTTTGCCATCCAATATGGCCCCTTTAAAATCTAGTTTCTCATATAGTGCAGATATAACACACTTCACCTTTAAAGATAACTGAAATATAAACTGGAGAGAAAATGAAATACTGAATGTTTTAAAGGAAAGATTTTGTGAGTGAAATACTGCCTTGGCTTTAGTAAGCGATGTCTCAACAACAGAGAATGCCTTCATTTTGTAATTCATTTTTTGCATTGGTTGACATTCTAAGGCGGCAAAGACTTTGTGTTTTGCCTTTTAGAATTTATTTTATGGATGCAGAAAATACATATTTCTCCGATTCACTTCGATACGCGTAGCTGGTACGATTAACCTCAGTCTCAGATGAAGTACGGAATATAAACCACAAGTGTACAAATGTAATGTCAGTAAGGCGTTGAACTGGAATCTTCATGTCATGTAGCCAGTTATAGAATCACATTTCTCCTGTTTTAAGTATTCCCTATGAATGATCTATTATAATGTGTATTTATTGTGCGTTCATTAAACAGTATGTATTGAATAAAACTTCTCTTTGTTGTGCAATCCAGGCTTTTGAAGCTTTGCAAAGGAGATTCGACTTTAACGGTGTTATAGATAGATGGATAGATACTATAGATAGATAGATACTGTAGACAGACAGACATAAAAATAAAAGCACAAATCTCTCCAATCCCCAACACTTGGTAAGTTTACTGACTCTGAAACACACTCCTATAAAAATTTAACATTTTTTTACAAAAATAAGCCACAAAAACTCAATTCATGAAAAGTAACAGTGATTTCTGACAGATGTAAACACTTGATTGCAATTTAAATAGAAGAGATTTCTGCTCTTTTTCAGTTTTGTATTGCATTGAGACAATTCACCTAAAATAAAAATTCTGTTATCATTTACTCACCCTATGACTTTCTTTATTCTGCAGGACACAAAATAAGATATTTCGAAGAATGTAATGAAGAACCCCATTGACTTCCCTTGTATGAACACACACAGACACTTCTGAAACGATCTTATTTTGTGTTGCACTGAAGAAAGAGTTAAATGCAGGTTTTAAATGCGGGTCAATAAGTAGATATTTTCATGTGTGGGTGAACCGTGCAAATGTTCGGAGCACAAATACTTGTAAAACAGCGCCCCCTTCTGCCATTCTGTGACATGCACTGTATCAGGGTCTGCACTTGCTTCATAAACCATTGTCACAGAATATGATCACATGTTCATTCAAGCAACTCAACACCATATCAACATTTACAAAAAAGATCAAACAGAAACAATATTAACAGAATTAAAATAAAGAAAATCCCAAGGAATGTTTCCTAAACAAAGAATGAGTTTGTGAATAGGGTCATTCCCCATATGCAGTACATAGAAATATATTTGACATATTTCTAAAAATATATTTCATAAAAAAAATATATTAAATTTTGAAGTGGCACGTATCACTAACATTTCACCTAAAATTACAAAAATGACAATTAGGGGTGTAATGATGTAACTGCATTGAGAATATATAAGATATTAAAAACTATTATTATCCATATCAATGTTAAAGCTACACATATAATAATTCTGCACCTATTTATCATTTTGCCTTAAGAGCCACAGTGGTTACAAACTCTCTCCCTCACTCGCTCGCTCTCTGCCTCCCATTGGTCAAAAAAGACAAAACACAAAATAAACCAAATTAAAGAATAGATTTGCCTGATTGCATTATCAAAAAATATTAGATAACATAAGAAATTATTTTGACTATGACAACAGTGTTGTGACATCAACATTTTTTAAAGATTGTCAAAATAACAACATAAAAAGCTATTTATGTTTTATGCTTTCTTAAATTACTACACATGCATATTATTATTATTTGTAATTTACAGATTCGTACCACATAAACGGAATGACCCGCCTCACATCAGCATGCACACAGAAAGACACAAAATCCACTTTTTAAAGAGGGAATATAAAACAAATACTTTCAAGATGTCTTTGGTGTTGTAAACTCTTCATGTTGCATAACATGATTCTTTGAAGAAGATAAGGCCTCAATCGCCTGCATTTCACTTTCAGAAAAGCACTTGATATTTAGCACCGGTGTGGTTGAAAGATTCCAGTCAATGTAAAAAAACAACTGTGCTAAGACACATGTCTTTCTATATATATGCATACTGTAAAAGAGAAGGACGAAACGGACAGATCAACATAGAGAAAGGTAAAAAATAACTTCACTTTACTGCACTTTTCTGAGTGCCCAGTCCGAAGATGCCTTGGCACTTTTCTACTGGAATGTCTTGTGCTTTTTGGTCCTTTAGAGATATTCCAACTTTCCAGCAGCAATATTTTCCACATACAAAAATAAATTAACATCATATCTCTCTCAGATAGAAAACTCTGCAGTGTGTCCTGTATGTCCAGGGTCCAAAATTAACACTAAAAAATGATTTTGGCTCTAAAAGCATATCTTAGCATCAGACGTTAATGCGTTTTTCTTTTTTTTACAAAGTCTCCAAAACTCCACGTGGTAAAACATTCTGTGTGTGACAAAATGTTCTTCACATAAAGCAGCCAAACTTAATATGAATAACAAAACCATAAAAAATAAGGAAAAAGAATGGGTCATTTTACATAAGTTTTAAATGACGCAAAGGCCGGTAATAAATATTAACGTCAGATAATTGTTTTTTTAAATCAAGCGTGAATTTTGGACCCTGTGTTTACGAGCGGCCCCTCCGTTCAGATAAAGACCCAGAGCTGGAATCTGTCGGCTGGATTGCAGGACACGAGAGATGGATTCTCATGAAGAGCTGTCAGGCACTTTTGTGAGGCCTTGTTATAAAGCAGCTGATCCTGCAGAAGGGAAAAAAGAACACGGTGGCATCCATCAGCGCTTCACACTTCAGCCAAATCACAAAGACAAACACTAGCAAGTGTTAGACAAACACACAGGCAATGAAACTGAAGCTGGGAGATTATTTCCTCTCTTCGCCTTTGTTCTTGAAAATATGCTTTCGATTAGTCCACCAAAAACATTTAGTTTCGAGTTTACAGGGCAAAACTCAAAATATCTGTTCCAGAAATCTGGTGAGCTACCTATCTAGACCAGTGGTTCTCCATTTGGCCCACAAGGGGGCCCCCAGCTGACTTCCAAGGGGGTGGCTAATAATGAGCCTGGAAACACATGTTAAAACAACGAAAAACCAAGATATTTCTTATTATTCGTCCATTTTTATATTGAATCAACACTTTAAAAGTTAATATCAAGCTGAGAAATATTTTGCGGGAGTGGGGCTTTGAATATTGTTGAATAAAGTGGAGGATTGAGAACCCCTGATTCAGACCGTATATATTAAAACATCACATGACTCTACTATCGATGTGTACTGCATGAGTCTGTGTGATGTTATCCAAATTGGTAACTAATAAGTTTGCATGATGGTTAGGATGCTGAAGGCTGGAGACGGCAAGGTAGAGCTCACTAGTGTTTGTAGAAATCAATCTGTGAGCTTTGATCAAAATCACCAAACTGAACGAGCAGGAGAAAAATCTTTGAGTTGTGGTTTGTTTTGGAATTAATGTCATGCATTCTGACTTCTTCACACTGTTGAGCGTGCTTGGCTTCTCATGCTTAACATGGTCAACTTGTCACAAAACGATGTGGACGTATGACGTAATATTTCTGTGCTCGATACGCTCCCCCAGCCCTCCCACTGGTTTCGGAAAGTTTACCAACGGCCTCCTACAGCGTCTCTGATAAACAACTTCAAAGGTCATTTAATAAATATTTTGAGTTTTTTCTGCATCCTCAGATTCCAGATTTTTAAACAGTTGTATCTCCGCCAGCTATCGTCCTATCCTAACAAACCATAGATCAGTGGAAAGCTTATCTATTCAGTTTTCAGATGATTGACCCTTAAGACAGGTTTTGTCGGCCAGGCTCACACGGTACGAGGTGAAAAATCAAATAAGATAACTTGATAAAATATATCTTATGGATCTTATGGGTCAAAATTTTAAATATAGATTTTTACATCATCTGAAAGCTGAATTAATAAGCAGATGTGTGGGTTGTAAGGATAGGACGATAGCTGGCGGAGATACAACAGTTTAAAAATCTGGAATCTGAGGGTGCAGAAAATCTAAATATTTAGAAAATCTCCTTTGAAGTTGTTAATCCGAGACGCTGCAGCAGGCCTTTGCTAAGAAGAAACAAGTTTGTTTTAATGCTCTCTATTGGCTAACCGCTGTTATGACGTTGTGGTGAGTAGATAAACCCGAACGCAGAAATTCTAAGCATTACATAGATATCAAACTTAATTCTCAAAGAGCGTGCAGCAACGAATAAAGTTTGTAGACGTGCTTCTGGGCATTTTTGTTTGCGATTTTGCTGCAACCACTCACAAAAATATAGTTTTAAGATATTTACGGTAGAAAATATCCTAAATATCTTCATGGAACATGATATTTAATTAATATCCTAATGATCTTTGGCCTGAAATAAAAATGGTTGATTTGGACCCATACAATGTTTTTTTGGCTATTGCTACAAATGTTCCCTTGCTGCTTAAGACTGGTTTTGTGGTCCAGGGTCACATATTTGAATATTACCTCATTGTTGGTTGTTTTTTGGATATCGATTTTGTTGTTTTGCTTGTCTAATGCATTGGCAATAACTAAACACAATCATGCCAACAGACCGTTTACCGCGTCGTATAATATAACTATTTATATTTCATTTAATTGATGTCAATATACATTTTTGTCATTTTTTTACTGTATAATAATTGTATAAAATAAACTATTTGTTGAGTTTCATGTTTATGTGATTAAATAAACAGTTTGTGGAATGGGTCTTGTCGAATGGGAAATCGGTCCATTTAAAGAAACCGTATGGTACATCGACATCTAGTGGTTGAGCTTGGTATCGCAGTCTAAAGTCAAAATATTGGAGAGACACGTTTAGCCAAGTAACGGTTCTTCTCGGTTTCGTTTACTTGTTCTTGGAAATAATACAGGCACTTTATTGTTTGTTAATGTGTACCGGAGGTTCAGTTGGGGTCACAAAAGTGTGCATGCGCAGTAACGTTTGTTTATGTTGTTAAGACGAAACAGTCCATAAAGGTACTTAAAATTGAGACAGAGAGAGAGATAGAGAGCCTTTAAAATGTCGTTCTACCTTTCTTATCTCCCATTTCTGCTGTGGTCCTGTCTTACTGTCTTGTCCTTTATACTGACATTCCTCTAACTTGGCGAGTCCTTCGGCCGCGTGCAGACAGAGTTCCTTCTGAATGTTGTGTCTGATCTCATGATGGGTTGAATACTCGAAATACTGTAAAAGAAAAAGAGATGCAACATGTCAAACACATTTAGATAAATATGTTTATCAGATATCTAGGCTAACATCTCTAAATCTCTAAGCCGGATCAGTGTGAACGCCAGGCGTGACGTAGCAAGAGATATGTATAAATGCGGCCTTAAAGAAGCGGCTCCTTAAAGTGAATTCTGAGATCATGTATTCCCTCATGTCACACTGACCTTGTGTTTATTTTCATTCTTCCGTGAAACACATATTGAGACGTTGCTATGCCTGAGCTGTTGTTTAAAAGTGGACGGTGACTTATATCGCCAATCTTTCGAACCCCGCGTGATTCGTCTTAAGGGCGCAATGGATTTTGATTGACTGTCAATGTTTGATGGTCCACCAGTGGGGAAAATTGATCCCAACCATATTGTTCCTCTGTATAGTCATTGCATGTCTGCAGATTAAACCCCTTTACACCATCTAAATACGTTTCTGACTAATTTCACTCTCATGGCTGTTCGTGTACCTGGTTTCCTCCCATCCCGTGGCAGGGATACATGATGAGAGACTTTCCTCCATCGTTATTCTCTCCGGCGTCCAGACATCCATCCTTACCAATGTTCTTTATCTAAAGAGAGAGAGAGAGAAGGGAGGAGAGGAAGTAAAACAGATTGTTGTGTCGTAACATGAAAGCTGTATAAACACGGAGTCGTGTTTCTTCCAACATCTACAGCATGGTGGGAAATCACAGCAGTCAGACACAACACGCTGCGGTGAGAGACAGAGAGATCCTAAAACACACAAACTCACCGCGCCAAACTGCAGTGGATTGAGATCAGGCAAGAACACCTCTGGATAGACGTCCTTCAAAAACCAGGAAAAACTTTTACATTGAAGGTTTTCTCTGAGAGCTACACGCTTAGAGATGTCTCCATATGAGTGCTGTAATGACAGAGAGAGAGAGAGAGAGAGAGAGGCTTCATTACAGAATCCATCTTTGAATCTCATCACAAGACGTCCCACATGCTCTCTGAGGCACGGCTTTAAATCTGTCTGTCTGTCTGTGGTTATCAAACAGCAGAAGTTCTCCGGATTTCTAAGCTTTAGGTTGGAAAGAAGCATCACATTGCTTTGGGAAGAGGCTACAACACCTTTAATCACTGTATTGTACAAAAAGTACAATTAAAGGGACACAAAATGAAAATTCTGTCATCTTTTACTCACCTTCGAGTTGTTCCAAATCTGTATAAATATCTTAAATACAATGGCAGACATGAGTGCCCCCGAACTGTTTGCTGTCCTACATTCTTCCAAATATCTTCCTCTGTGAACAGTTCAATTGATTCAGATTTGGAAGGCGAGTAAATGATGACAGAATTTTCATTTTTAGGTGAAGCATCACTTTAAGGTATAAATTACGATGATAGAAATGAAAGTATAAGATGAAGTTTGTCTGAAGAAAGTGCTTTCGGTCTTGTGTACAGGTGTGTAAATGCTCATCTTCACCTCTTTGGCGATTTCTGCCGCCTGCTGGTTTCTCCTGTAGAAGATTTCTTTATAATCGTCCATCCACACCTCAGCCAGTCGCACCTGATTTCGAGCGATCACCTGTGTGCCTTTGGGAAAGGTGTGTGGACTCTTTGTGCGAAACACGTGACCGACGACAGAACAGGGAATGATTTCCAGCTGCCCGCCGCACTGCCACACCTATAAAACAATAAGAAAACATCAGGACAATAAGAACATGAGAGACAAAACAACTTGTTAAAGTCATTGCACTAAACTGTGTTTTAAAATGAGTAATCCTCTTGCATTTCAGCTCCATAAACATCTTAAAATAAGATCAACATCTTACAGAACATTTGACACACACACATGCTTAAGAGCAATATAAATAACAGCTTATATCAAATATATTATGAGAGTTACTGTATAATATAAACTGTTTACAATGTACATTTATGTTTCTAATATTTACGATTTCTTAAATATATTATATTTATATTATATAATAAGGTTATACAATATTAAACTGCAATACTTGTTTCTTATTGGCCTATCGCGTAACCCGGATGCTAAAATGATTTTGACTGGTACAGTTTAATATTACACACAAAAAAGATAAGATATAGGACATTACATTTACAAATGATTCAACCAAATTGCCTGTTAAATGCATTTGAACATTGTGTCTTATATATTAAAAAGTAAATGGGTTTTCCTCGCAGAAGGTCAAATAAAATAATAATAATAATTTACATATCAATATTTAATCTTTAATAACTTACTTATGAAGTAAGTAGCTTTGTAATAAGTGGGATCATGTTCTGTAAATACTGTCAGGGTTTATTCTTGTGATAACAACCGGCTGCTTGAACATTATTCATTACAAAATCGGTACTATAAATTATAATAACAAGATTATTTGTATTCCTTTTTTTACGTATTTTTCTCTATTTTTGTTCTACAGTGTTTAAAGCAGCTTTGCAACACTGCAAAATTGTAAAAGCGCAATAGAAATAAACAGAAAATAAATTTTGTATAATAACATATTTAGATTTTTGAATTAAAGTCTCCGTGAGCTGGAAGTTGCGATCGTTTAAACTTCCGTATTCTGACATATATTCGAGTAAAAAGGATTTGATTGGATGTATAAAAACAGCTCTCGCATTTCGAAATGAAACTAGCAGCAGTCTGACAGTTGAAGGGGAGGAGTTAACGGATGCTCCACCCAAGCCGTCTAATTTACATCATTGCAGATGGATTGCCAAGTGTATTTTCAGATTTTAACTGAAGATTATGAGGGCACATGAATTAAAAAAAAATATGACCCACATTGATAAACTATTTACTATAAACGCTGCGATATTTCATGAAAAAATAAGAATTGTAATTTTTAATTTCACAGGGACTTTAAGTGCTTGTTCTTGACTCAAATTATTTAGTTTCTAACATAAATATTTGAAGGCATTTCTTGATTTATTCAGATGTACATGTGCGTAGGTCACGTGTGTGTATGTGTGCGTGTGCACTGTCTCACCCTGAAGGACATTTCAATATTTTCTCCTCCCCAAATCTCCATTTCTTCGTCGTAGCTTCCGATGTGGTAGAAGTAATCTTTTGAAATGGCAAACAAGCCGCCTGCAAAAGTGGGAGTCCTGCGAGGACAAATGTGATTACATTGTAAACATTCCTCTGCTTTTAACGTTTTTCCATTAGACTGCGTGGGTACAAACATTTAATAGAAAACCAACAATGAAATCTAATGAGGTTCTGAGTGTATTAAAGTAAATGTTCTTTCTTAGTCAAAGCATTTAAAGGAAAACGGCAGATCTGCTTCAGTCATATATTGTAATTGTATTCTAAAAAGCTTCACGGTTTCATATCTAAGATCACATGTATTTTTGGGTGATCCAAGCTTTTTCTTACTTAATGGGGTAGGTCTCATCTTTTCGCCTCTGTTTCTCGTGAGCCGGAAGCACTTCCCAGCCGAAGGACAGGGCCCAGTCGAAATTCCCACGGTTGTGGTTTTGTCCGTATGGTGAGGGTTTCATGAACTCAAAGGTGTTCAAGTCAATGGTGGTGATGTCAGGACTCACCACGGCTGTAGAGTTCTCTGCTATCCGGGCCAACAGAGGCTCCAGCCATCCGTGAAAACACTCGCCTGAAACACACACGCATCACTCATTTACAGGCACTCACTCTTTAATACTCTTGTTAAACTTTAATAATAAAACCAAACAGAATCGTATTAAGAGTTACTAGGAATGCTCAAATTTGGTGTATTTTGTAAGACAGGCTGTGCCTCTGGTGCAATGGTTTTACAATTGATATTTGATGTTATTATGGAAGTTTCTTCACATGAATTTTGAGCAAAGCTGCAAGAAAATAAACAGTCAGGCCTGTATTCACAGTGAATAAACATCAAAAGAGTATCAACATAGTCAAAGTATAACCTAAGATATCTTTGTCAAGCTAAATATCTCATTTACTTTATAGAAATAAAAAATCAGAATTACGTGAGTTTAAGCCATTTCTGATCTTAGAAATTATGTTTATATTTCTCATCCCGCTGAAAGAAAAACAAGACGTCATATTTTACATCAATTGCTTCTCAGGCAAAACGCATCTCGATTTAGAATTGATTTAAAGGATTGTTTGTACAGGAAAACAAGAAATGCAGTTTTGGTATCTTTTCTCATTGGGGCTAAAATACACTCTTAATCGAAGCGCGATTAATAATGCAACACAAGTAACTTGTAAACATAAAACAAACTCATAAATATAAAACAAACCCAGACAGCGCACCTTTTCAAAACTACATCTGAATGGGAAAACAGTTTGGGCTGAATTATTACATTCAATGAGTTACTCTGGGGTTTTTCAAAACTCAAATCCAAACCAGAATGTAAATACAAGCACTGCAGTAAATACAACAGTGTTCTCCACGAACATGCCCAAAAAAACCAACAGTGAATCTTTAACAGGCATAAACTCCCACAGTATTAAAAGCAACACATTCTTTCCAGCAGAGAAGAACTCTGACTGACCACAGGCGTGTTTTTATTAGCCGGCGGTCACAGGGACATTCATGTGACGTTAGAGACGATGACTCAGAGCTTGACTCACAGTGGGCGTCCAAAAAGGTGAGCGTGTCTCCCGTAGCCACTGACGCCCCGAGGAGCCGAGCCGTGATCAGACCTTTCCTCTCGAGCTGACGGACCACACGGACGATGTTCAACTGTTTCAGATACTCGTCCAGTTCGTCCTTCAGTCGATCTGTGAGAAACAGAAACGGCAGAACAGGAAAATCATCTTGCCCTTGACTGCGTACATGCCAACTTTGACCTTTCCAATATGGCGGACGGCGGCTCACATAAAACAGCCGCTAATGAGGCCTCTGTGTCAATAATATTTGTGGCAGGCCACAGTTTTAAAATAGGTTCACCAAATTTATGTTACGATACTTTATATGACATTATTTCAGTTATTTTCTTAAAAAAGAATAACACAGGGCAGCTGAAAGGAGTCCAAACCTCACAGTACGATGTACTAAAAGTTTTGGCTTTGACTCTGACTGAATACACAGCACGCTGGTCTCTCTCGGCAGAAACTGAAACCACACGAGAGAGTGTAATTAAAAGAAGACAGAATGAGAAAGAGGATGTTGAAAGCCAATTCTCTAGCTTCCATTTCTCACATGGCAAGACGCCAGCATGGAAAGGTCAGTCAGTCCGGGACCAAATCATTCACCAACCGTGGACCAGGTGTTTAACAACAGGGACCAAGAATATAAAAAAGGGATGGTTTACCCCAAAATTCTTGCATCTTTTATTCAACCGCATGTCATTCAAAACCTGTTTGTGACTCTTATATAGATATTTTGAGAAATGTGTCAGTGGTTTTGTGTCCATGCAATGGAAGTCAATGGTGTTTTATGTAATTTGGCTATCAACATTATTTAAAATATTTCCTTGTGCATTCTGCAGAAGAAAGAACATCACACAGGTTTGAAATAACACGAGGATGGATAAACCTTTTGGTTGAACTCTCTCTTTCATCTGATGATTCAGCTTAAAGTCATTTAGAACCTAAATATAATTCGCAAGTTCGACTAGATGACGCCGGTGAACTTTTGCGAAGACAGTATCAGCAGACTCATTTCCGGTCTAATAATACAGTGTCGGAATAAGGAGGATTTTCGGGCGGCAAAAATAGATGTTTTTTAGAAAAAAAGAAGAAAGTAATTAATATAACAGATCCTCTTTACATTGCTGAGCACTTCGTTAAGCCAAAACAACTCGATGGTGTTATACGACCAGAAATTAGTCTGCCGACTCTAAAATGTTAAAGTAGTTAGTCATTAAAAATACGTTTAAACACATTTTGTACCATGTTGGATGTTAAACACTTGGAGTCAAATAGAAATTCTGGGTCTTGCAGTTCTCCTGCCGTCATTTCTCATCCCTTCTTTCTCTTCCTCGCCGTCAGAGGTCTAGTTTTTAAGAGTCCACTGATGGCCCCCAAACCTCAGCAAAACCCCTCGGAGAACATTCGCAAACATTTCCGTTTCCTGTAGTAACCTTTCATGAGGAATTCTGCGAGACGGGTTGCCCGACTGGAACCGGACACCCATTAAAGCGCACAGAGGGGTATTTACCGTCAGCGCTGGCGTCATCCACCAGGATGATCTCCCTCAGCAGTAGCACAGGGGAGGTGTGCAGGACGCTGTAGACAGTGCGCAGTAACGTGGTCCACGCTTCATTATGAAACACGATGATCACACTCGTGGTCGGCAGGGCCGGACAGCGCTTGAACGTTTGCTCTATGCATCTGTGAAAAAATCAAAGAGACAAATTAATACATAGAAGGGTTTAGCAATATACACTATTATATATCTATTTTATAATCTGAAAGACCTTTTTCCACAATATAGAGAAGGTTCTTTGGAGCGTTCTTCATGGACCCATTCACCATTAATGGTTCTTCTATGCAGTAGTAACATGAAGCACCTTTTGTTTAAGAGTGTACCGATTATTTTTGTCTTCGATGCAAATATAAAATGACGACGCAACGATTTCACAGATTTTGAGATTATTTAGTTTTTGGCCTTTACTCTAGAAAACTTTTATGAGTGGCCACCCCCCACCTGGTCTCAATGTGAAGTTTATACCATAGAGGACTATAATAAACCCTCCGGTCACAGGACCTGGTTCTTGCCTGCAACGATTCTTGTTTTAGTTTTGTAATCCAACAGGCAACAACAGATGTTGGAACGATAAAGCAATATTTAAAGAGTTAATATGCAAAAAGAGATGATTTCATAAATCACATGCATACAAATGCCCAAAATCAGGATGATGCAAATGAAATTAGCTCTCTGTTTTTGCAAATGACCTCTTCAAATATAATATAAGTCTCTTTATCGTCACCTCTGTTTGCAACACAAAATTGCAGGTTACTTTGCGTCCTTCTTTACACGTGTTAAAGTCAAACGACACCACATTTTCCACAAAATCCAACCTGACAGCTCGAATCATTATTATAACATGACTGTTGTAAATATGGGTGAGAAGCCTGATGTTGATTTATTGTTAACCAAAAAAGGTGATAAATTATTTATTTTGCACTTTTTACTAGTTAGATATTTGCAAAACCCAGTGACGAACTTTAAGCGTGACTGATATTAGTGATTTGTCACAAAATATGGAGATACTAGGTTTCCGAAGGACAGCAGCGATGTGATCATTATAAAAGCAAAAATGAAACCCCACCCCAAAATCAAACGTCACCGGCAGATCGTATGAATGAGATTATGTTGATAAAGCCAAGCCCTAACTGTGTTACATGTCACTTCATATAACAATAGGGGCAAGAACTAACATGTTTGACTGAAGAAAAAGCGCTGACCTTTCACAGAGTCTCTAATTTATCTTAATAGTTGTGGAGACATGTTTTGATAAGGTGTCTGAGGACAAAACATCACAAGAGAGCAACAGATGAACCTGAAGGAAATGGAAATCTGGAAATGTTTCTGTTGCGATCTTAAATGTGTCGTAAACGTTTTTCTGCACACCTCGGAAGATTCACATAAAATGCTGTTTAAAGTTGTGAAGACCCTCACTAACAAAAATATGACTATTTTCGAGAAGAGGCCCGTGACATCTCCAAAGCAGCTATAAGCTGATCTGACACCTGCCCAACGTCTCATCCAATGGAATGCTGCTATAAACAAACATTGTGATGTTTGTAGAGGTGAAAAACATCAGCATCAGGTGAGCAAAGCAAACACACGATACTTACTCCGGAGGTCTCGTATCGGGTCCCAGGTCCCTGCTGAGCGAGATCCGATCGCTGGCGTACAAATTAAAGCAATGCTTCTCCTCGCCTCTATCCTTCTCTTTCTGCTCCTCTGGACTCAGGTTGTCAGTGTGAAAACCCTTCCCAGAAGCCCCCGGGTGACTGGGATTCTGCGGGGGCCTTTCCAAAACCGGACGGAGTTCAGCGGCCGTATAGTATCCGGGTAAACAGGCCAGGCCGCCTTCATTTCCCTGCTGCTGCTGTCTAACGGGAGCTTTGATCTGCATCTTTGGCATAGCGTCCCGGAAGTTATTCACGGCTCCCATAACCATCCCGATGACGGCGTCACGTTTAACCACAATGTCCTTGAGCCAAGGCTCATCCTGCGGGTTGTGACTGACCACTTCTCTCTGCATCAGAAACAGGAAGGCCAAGAACACCAACGCCAAGATGGCGAGCTTCCATGGGTGCAGCCGCCTGCGCAGGAATCTGCGGAGAAATTTCATTCTTGTGTGGCGGGGCTGAAAGGAGGCCGGCACTCAGAGTATCTGGAACAAAACTTCACCTGGCACACACCCTGCGCGTAACATTGCGGGCCGTCAAACCTGTGAATGAGACAGAGGTGATGAAATACATACGCACAGAAAAGACCACAACCCGAACATTTTTAAAGACAAACACTGACGACCGCTTCGAGGAAGGAAAAATATTGAGACGTTTTGAACTTTAGTTCCAGCACTGAACGTCCAATGTAAACATTTCCTTTGATATTTAAGCCAAGTTTAGGTAGCCGAGAACTCATTCATCACATGAGAGAAGTCATTTTGTGAACTTAATTTCTTTAAAAACATCCACTTGGAGTGAATTTTAATAGCTCCCAAATGATAATTGGTCCTTTTAACCGATGGAAAATTATTTCATATGTTTTAGCATTCTCTTACCACTTACTTTCTTGATGCGTGCAAAAATAAACACGTATATGATATTTAGTCATAAAATTCAATACAGATTTATTCATAACATTTAAAAAGACTGAATCAAGTCATTAATATAAAATGTCACGGGTGAACAATAGTTACCGTTAAAGAATAGAGTTCATTTTCGTACGGGATTCATATACTGTAGACTAAACTAAAATATGAAACTAAACGTTAACGCTTTACAGTCATTTTATAAATGTGTTCAATAATGATTAAGAAGTCATTTACAAATGCATTATAAAGCAGTTATAACTGCATAAATAAAAGGAGGATTCTGACGAGATACCTGGCTAATAGTGAGCAGGTATAAGAAAACACCCAAGAGTGCACAGTCTATTGCAAACAACATCAAGATAATAATGAATCTGCTTTCCAGTTAAATAAAGAAAGAAAAAGTGCATTTAGTAAGCATTTATAAGATGCATTTATTCATGCAGCTATTACGCATTTGTAAATGACATTTATCATCAATGAAAGCATTTAAAAATGCTTTAACAAGAGCACCTTAATGTGAAGTGTTCCCAGCTAAACTTTATCATACACCTCCTAAAGATGCGTGATGTTAAAACACACCGTACGTCACTTTCATCCACGTATGCGTCGGGTTAATCATTGTGAGCTCAACAGCCCGAATGAACCGTGCACTGTCACACAAAACCCCTAAACACTTTAATTATGATCTCACATGTAAAACTAAGCGTATAACACATACCGCCGGCGGCTGTCGATCATGCAAAAGCATATTGAAAGTGTTTCGAGCTTCACAGCGACTGTCCCAAAATCAAACGACGTCCGCGTCCGACTCCAGCTGCCGCGTCAATGTGGAATAATCACAGCCGGACTTCCGTGTCGCTCGAGCCAGGTGCGTCTCTCACAGGAAGAGTGAAGGCGGAGGGCGGGGCGTGCGTGGCGCCAGGTGCGCTTCTGTCAGGATGAGGGCGGAGCGTGCGTAACGCGTGCGTAAACGCCACATCAGACCTCCATTCATTCGGAGGGTGCGTCAACGATGAGCATTTAAAGAATGTTGCTGATCCGCACGTGTAAATTGCAGGAATGTTTATATTCTGGGTTTGTCCACCACGTTTCCGTACATTTCACGTATTGAAAGGCATTCTCAAGCGCACGTATATATACTGTACAACTCTAATATTTGGTGAGAAAACATGGCGAGTAAATATTAGCTCTATGATCATGTGAGATGATTAGTTTGTTCAAGCGCGCAACGGAGGCCTTCGATAATGATAAAGCACGGATGTTTGACATTATTACAGTTTTAACACGAGCATTGGTTTCTAGAGAGTAACAGAGTTTGATTCGTTTGGTAACGGGGCTGATATTCAAGTAACAGGATTATTACGGGCATCCGCTCCGCGAGGATGTTGCCGGGAGACGCGCAGCGCAGGAACGCGCGCATCAGAACGCCGGAATCATTTCAAAAGTTTTCCTTCCACTTCGACGAACCTTAAACACGATAACAGCCTCAACTAAGTGTGTTTTGTGCCTCATTCGTGTCGTATTTGGTAAGATTTTATGTTTTACCAGAGAACACTGGTAGTTGCCATTAAAACCAAGAAAATTCCCATTAAATCCATTAAAACGCGACGGTTTCTAGGGATCAAATTGTCGGAAGCTGTTCGTCCGGAATAACTCACGGTCAGTGTGCATCATTGTTAGTCTTTCAGCATTGAAATGTCACATAATGATAAAGAAAGAGAATATAGTTTAGGGTAAAGAAAGCGCACTCACCAGACATACCCGATCCAGCGCGTCCCCGTGCGCACGAGCTTCATAAAGCGCTTCTGTGTGTGCGGGTAAAGAAAAGAAACCGGACACAAACCGGACAAGAGAAGAATACCAGAGAGGCTCAGAGTCCTCGGTTCATGTGTGGGGGGCTTGAAATGCACCTTCCCTTGTGTTCAACCTCTCCATATCCACCAAAAAATACTTTTATCCTAAAGAAATCTAAATATTTATATTTGATCATCCTCAGTGTCACACTTCATGTAGAATGCTTGTTGTTTGTCGTTTTATCCGGCTTTTTCTTGAGGTTCTCATTCTCACCCTGAGATGATTTGAAACAGTAGAGTTCACATCAATGGCTGTTTTTCTACAAATGCGGAAAACTTGGTTTGAGTACAAATAAAGGAAAGTTAGTAAGGTTTACTTTAGCTCACCCAACTAGATTTTGAGATAACGGAAACCAAACTTCTGGTATCTGAACCATCTAATGGATACATTAATAAATGAGAGGAAATGTAAACCGTATTGCAAGAATGTAATTCTCCCCGAAATAATGTTTTTCAAATGTTTATTTAACCGTGCATTATAATTAAAAACACGACACCAGTCAGAATGCTGAACACTGTAAGCAGTTGTACAAAATGAATACACTGACATGTATCAAATTATCAATCTGATCAAAAAATACATGAAATCACGCTCGAGTAAACACATTACCGTGCACACACACACACACTAACACATTGGTCATGATGTCATGATCTTAAAGATGCTCTTGCTTTGTCCAGAATGTCTTTTCTTATCCGTGGATAGTTTGGATGTGCGTCTAAGACCTGTTGCGAGACATTCAGTTATCGTCAACGTTTACTTTATAATTTACTTCATAAGCAACAAAGAACAATCATTTCATAGCCTAGGTTGAGCATTTCATTGAGCATAACCTCATCGAATCAGAAACGTCAGTCCAAACTAAACTCTTGACTATAAATCATGTACTGTTAAGATACTACATAAATATTTGAATTTTTACTTCCAAATCCTCTCTATACAGTCTTTACCGAAGGAGTTTTCGCGTACTCACTTTATGACACACATCTATAGCATCCACGTGTCTTTTGGCCTTCAGGTAATTGAATGCCAGCTTGAATCCTGGCAAAGACACAGAAAGAGATGTCAACACACATTCAGTCTCACATGAGATCAGAAGGTCGTGAGAGCTTTACTCATCCAGTACCTATAGTGGGGTTAGTTTGATTGCTGTACTTCCAGGCCATTTCGTAATTCATGGCGGCGTCTCTGAATGACTGCTCTTTCTCCATAATGTAACCCATGTACTCGTATGCTTTACAGCAAGACTGTCACGGAAACAGAAAGGTTAGATTCGCACATAAATACAAATTCTCTTCTCGAACGTGATGTGATCACCGTCACCTTGTTGTGGCGCAGACATCTCTTCAGCAGATCTCCGGCCATGTCATATTTCCCAGACTGGATGTAGATGTCGGCCAGTAGTAACCAGCTCTTCTCAAACTCGTCCGCGTCGATGATGTTCCAGTTCATCTTGGCGATGCGTTTCAGCTGGTTTCGGGCACGAGGCGTCTGTTTCAGGATCATGTAGGCAGTGGCCATGGCCAACAAAGCAGGAACATAATCCTTCTGTTGAGAATCGACAACAAACGTACACTGTTATCTCAGTCTGTGATGCACTTCGATGCCGACACAGTCGATTCGAATGGAAGTTTTGTGCCTCCAGCGTGTGATTTCAGGCATATATAATGAGCGTGTGCATGCGTGTGTTGAATGTCACGTGATGTCGCACACCTCGCTGTTTGCGATCTCAATAAACACATTGAGAGCTCTCTCCACATTTGCTTTCTGTTTGGTGGCCACATAACAGTAATTTTCAAGTATGCGCAGCTGCACGTGACCTGCAGGAGTCTGCGGCTTCAACTCCTTTAAAAGCTTCTCGGCCGTTCTCACCGCCAGCTGCTCCGACTCCTGCTTCTCTGTGGAGTTCCTGAATCAAACCAACAAAGTTTGTATGTGAATAACAGCGTGCTCGCTGTGTGCTCCACACGGAACCACCTAAATACAAAAGAAAAATCACAGATGAGATCTCAATTATTTCTCCTGAGAAAAAGTGCCTAAGAGTTTGAGAAGAGATGTCAACAGTGTGTCAAACCGAGCTCAGATTTGTCAGGGCTGCAATCAAAAGTAAATATTATTGAAGACCTCGAAATGAACTCAAACACTTCTCTTCAAATGAACCGAATCCAGATGATATGACCTCAACGATCTACATTCATTTTACTGTAAAGACCGGCGTCAGAACCCACCCCATGTCTCCGTCCAGGTTTTCGAACACCTCTCCCCCGACGGTGTCATTGTCAGGGTTCAGACAGATCTCGATCATGTTATAAACCGCATTCTGACCCCAGTCGTTGTCCTTGCGGGCTTTGTTAAAGTGCCTCAACCCGTCGTTGGGTTCGCCGGTGTACCTAACAAAATAAATCGACATTAGACTCGAGAATCTTAGATTAAAGCATCTATCAAATGAATGAATATAAACAGTCACCACAGATAAAGCCCTTTGCAGTAGTTGAATCCGGGCTCAAACTTGGCTCTCTGCGAGTCTTTCTCTGCCATCTCGAGGAACCTCGGGACCTCCTCCAGTTTGCCGGCTCGGCGTAGCAGATCGATGAGGCGGGACAGCGTTGGGTAGTTGTCTGGAGACGAGATTGATCGAGTCATTCTGGCTGCTTGAATTTCTCTACTCTTCTGGAAGGGGATCTGGACGGGTTCAAAGGTGCGGGAGATGAACGACATACCTGGTTTCCTCTCCAGGAGCTGCTGGAAGTGAAAGACAGCCTGTTCGTAGTCCTGCTTCCTGAACATCAGATCTGCCATCATCTGCCGACAAACCAAGAGAGTGAAATGTATGGATTTGTTTCTTCTGATCGAAAGATTTCTTCCTGAGGCTTAAAGATTGTGGCCAGAACTGTACCAGCGTGGCCGCCTCGTTCACGGGATCATTCTTCAGAATGGCAGCACACTGCTGCTGGCACGCGTCGACGGCATCCAGAGTGAGATATAACTGAGCCAACTCCAGCATCACCTGAACACGCACATCATCCAGAGTGACAAACAGCTGAGCCAAGTATCATTTTATTTTTATTTCGTTGCACATGCATGTAATCTTTGAATGAGTGTTTGCATGCAGATCCTCATTTGCGTGTCCAGCTGCAGGGAGAGGAACACACTGACCTTGCTGTCGCCGTCGCAGTACACAAGCGCCTCTTTGTAAAACTTGACGGCTCGCTCGTAGCCGCGCTGGATGCTGCAGTGTTTGCCGATTTCAGCGCAGATGTCTGCGGCGAGCTGCTTCTGCGCCGGCACCGAGTCGGGCTGCTCCAGCTGCACGCGCTTCAGGACCTTCGCCTGCACGTCTCTCGCCTGCGGAGGAGAAGATTTATTAACAGAGAACTTATTTTTGAGAGTTTAAGGAGATATGTGTTGTTTATAGGATGCTAAAATCCTGCGTCCTGACGCAGGTTAATACGTGGAAGCGGCTGTGAGGCGTTCACTCAACACTGTGGTGATACCCAAACGTTGCTGTGTTTGTTTGAGCATCCATACTAGTCGCCATAGCATCACTGGATGGACCAATGGCTTGAGTTTGAAGCAGGACCAACCAATGAAACTCCTTGAGATTGAACTTACTCTTTGTAAGGACAGTAAGGCTTCATCATTTTTATTGACTTTGCTCTGGACTTTGGCGAGAAGCACAAGATATCGACAGTCGTCAGTGAGCAGCACAAGTTCATTGACTGAAAAATACAGACAGAGAAATCAAATACATCAGTTTCATTTACAAGTGCTCATGTTGTGTTAACCACGTGTAAATACAGTTTGTGTTTGTGTGTGTAGATGGACACGTGTGCACTTGTGAGGAACAAATGACAGTGACGTCACAAAAGCAATCGTCTACAAGAAATGCTGGAAAGACTAAAGTATGAACCTGTTCTGTGTAGCAATCTCAATATGTTAAAGCTAACAAACAACTTAAACAATTGTTTTAAACGGTTCTGTTTGCTTCACTCCATCTCCTCCACACCCTGTATTCATACGGCACGCCCAAAATCTTTTTTCAGGATTCCTCCTCCCAACATGACAACAGGTTACTGAATACACACCCTTTAAACAGTAATACCACCCTGACGGAACGAGATGAATGTGACATTAAGGGTTACAAATACCGTGTCTGTATTCCATCAGTCCATCAAAAACCTTGCTTTCCTTTTTAAAATAAATGTTGGATGTTGTGTTGATATAGTATGAGGTGTTTTCTCACCAGGGTCGTGTGCGAGAGCCTCCTGAAGAACTCTCTCACAGCGTTCATACTGTCTGAGCTTCATGAGCAGATCGGCCAGATCATACCTCAGAAAATTCTGCTGACCGTTCTTCAGGGCCGCTTCGTAATAGTTAATCGCCTGGAGAAACGATGACATGCATGAAGAAAGCACACTTACAGATATGCATTACCACATACCTCTCTCTCTTTTTGCTTTTGCATCTTCTCCGCTCACCTTCACATAGTTGTGTGTCTTAACAAGTGCTTTTCCGATCTTACTGGCCACCGTTCCGTCTTTAGGGGTTTTCTTCAGGGCTTGTTCATACACCTCGATGGCTAATTCTGGCTGTCAGCAGAGAACATCATATTCACACATACAGTATCAAAAACGCGGATGTGCGGATGACAGAAAAACAAGATATGCCTGTCTGAAGGTAATCCTCTCATAACGGACTATACGCAATGTTTAGTATCTCAGAAATATTGGATGAGAATATGGAGTAGAATGATCGTATTACGGTAATAAGAAAGTCATTACAATTGCTATTGAGAATTACAAAGAATGAATTCTGTTGCATTATGGGTAACAAAAAATGTGAGATTGTTGTATGCTTCATTCATGAAAATGTCGCTATGTAAAATGGGTTCCTCTCTTGAACAATAAATGTCAATGACTTTAAAATAACTTGAAAAAACAATACATTTTATAATATATTGATTTGATAATAAAACAGTTAATAATATTTATAAATATTTGTATAATTTGTTTATTTATTTATAATAATATTACTGATATATTATCATCAATAATAACAATGATTTGTTTATTGGAATAATAATAATTTATTTATTGGATAAAGATTACAAAACTTTAGAAGAAAAGACTGTAATAAGCAATTTACCGCCAAACCAAATAACTACAAAATGTTTATTCACTATTGAAATGACTATTTCTAATTCATGGCTGGAAATCATTTTAAAAAATCTAGTTGTACCATATTTTGTCTGACCATAGCAAACCTAAAACACAAACACTTATGTGCATAAAACAGTTGTTTTTCTTTTACAATTTCCTCTACATCTGTGCAGTAAATGTTTGTGGGAATTTAAGTATGTTTCATAAACAAAACACAGTATTTCTTCACTTGACGTAACATTCAAAGACAAACACAAACATTGATAAACATCCGGACGACATCTCACCTCCTGAATGTTCATGTAGGCGTCACCGAGCAACAGAAAGCTATGAGCGGCAGGCAATTTCTCCACCAAATCCCTCACAAAAACACAGACACAGAAGTTTATGCGTGCATGATTGTTTGTGAAAGTGTAACACATTACACATCTAACAATAACATAAGATACAAATAAAGACTCTTTTACAAGATACCGCTTTTTTATTTCTGGTGTTACCTGTAGCAGCTCACATAGAGGCGTTTATCTTTCCTGTGGTTTAGATAAATGTCGGCCATTTTCTCTTTGGCTTGTATGTAGTAGGGCTGTTCTGGCGTGATGTTCCTGAGCATGCTCAGTGCCAGCTCCGTGTCGCCGCGCATCAATGCCAGGTCGGCGTTAGCGATAGTGACCCGTAGCTCTTCCGGCGTGCCCGTGAACTCATTGATGGCGTCTTGCATCACTTTAGCGGCCTCGTGCTGGAAGTTATTCCACCAAACACAACATTTTACCAAACCCTTGCCCGTTCTCTCAGAATGAATCGCACACGCAGACATTCACTGACCTGCTCTCCATTGAGCCACAGAGCTTCGGCCAGCTCCAGAAACACAGAGACGCAGTCTGCCGAGCTCAGCTCTGTCTTCTTGCTTTGCCTTTTAGCCGAGGAGCCCGTCCTCCTCACGCCGCACAGACTCATGGCCATCTGCAGCGTTTGAATGGAGTCCTGGAGCTGACCCATCTTCCTCTGAGTCTGAGCTTTGATCAGATGATACAGCGGATGCTCGCGGATCTGAGTAAAAGAGGAACGAGTGCAGGTTATTTAACAAGCTGAAAGACACGATGAAACCAGATTCTTCCAGATTTTAAAGACGTGAGACCTCACCTCAAAGTTGTGGCTGAGACAGAGCTCTAGAGACTGGGATGAGAGCTTGAAGCTCCCCTGCGTGAGATGAATCTGAGCCATGAGGAGATGAGCATCAGCGTGTGCTGGATTCTGATCTAGTAAGTGTTGCAGGCCGCTCTGAGCCACTTCTGTCTCGCCTGTAGGAGCAAACAAACCAGACAAGTAAAATATCAGACCTACAGAATAGCAATGTCTAGTTTGTCGTGTTTTCCGATAAAAATGATCGAACCTCTAAAACTAGGCAGATTTACTTAAAAAGCTAAATAACGCAAGAATGTTTTGTCTTGCTTTCTAACAAAATTGTGTGACGTGTTTCCTTAAAACAAGAAGAAACTTTTTTCCAACGGAGTAAGAAAAATGATAAATTTAAAAGGAAGAATATTAGTATTATTTCTTATTGTTAATAGTATTTGTGTTCTTGTTTTAAGCATAAACTAAACATAAGCAAGACATAAAGTTTATTGCTTTTTAAGTGAATATATTTAGTTGATATTATATATAAGTCAAACTCATCTGAAAAAATTCCTCAGACCCATAGAAATCTGAACGACAGACCTGACTGGAACCGGACTTTAGCCATGAGAAAGACGGCCTGCTGTAGACCAGGAACCACCTTCACTACAGTATCCAGAACAGAAGCACAATGCAAGAGCTGAGGAGAGGGAGTCTGACCTGGAGCTGGAGCCTGAAAACAATACATCATCATTCAATGGAACGCAAACCAGACTGATGTTGTGTGGCTTTATACAGAGGTACGGGTGTGTGATGTCGTGTGGCTTTATACAGAGGTACGGGTGTTAAGACCTTGGCGGGAGACAGAGCCAAATACTCCTTCGCGATCTCCAGGAGAAAGTCAGGGTTGAGTTTTTCAAAGTACTCCACGCTGAGCGGCAGACCCTGTAGCGCTGAGAAGTGTGTGTCCACGGCATCATTTAACAGGTTAGTCGTCTCATCTGGAGATCGTCGCTTTTTCAGTGCCAACAGTGCACGCAGATACAGCACCTCCTAATAGAAACAAACACACAGATTAAAACAGGACTTGTGATCCAAATTTACCTTAAAAATCATGCATCATTTCTGTTCTCGGTATGTTTTTATTTGCTCTGTAAACATTTAGAAAACAAATTATAGATAATAGATAACTAAAACTACTACAATTACAATGTTTCTGTTAAATAAACGTTTCTCATTCAAATAAATAAAACATAAATATTGTTATTTATATAACTTAAGCTACACGGAAATGAGACATTTTGCTTTGGCAATAAGGTGATAGTTTAAATTGAGAAAATAAAAGTATTAATTGAAATTAAAGAAAAAATAGATACAAATAAATAAATACATTACATTTAAGTTCAAATAAATAAATTAAAGATAGCATCTTTTAAAAAGTGAATGAAAATGTAATATATTAAGCACGTAACAAAATGATTAAGCATAAAATCTAAAATTATTCAAATAAAGTGACATTCCAAAGTATAAATAAAACCACAATAAAAATAATAAAATAACTAAAAAAAAATTAATTCCACTAAAAATAACTCAAATGCGTTGAACACAGGCTTTTTTGTCAAGTTTTCTAGACTAAGTACTAGCCTATAATATTCCACACTGAGTAAACATGCTGTTTTACATTTACCTTTCACATATTCATTTAGCAGACGCTTAAATAAAAGAGCATTTATAACCCTTCCCTTTCCACTGAATATGTCAGATAAAAGTCATTTTCCTATGAAACACTGTGTTTTTTAGCCTTAAGAGTTTGATCCTTTTTTAGGCAAAAGTGACAATAAAATTATTTGTTTTATTAAACGATTACTCATGGCACACAACAGCTGTGTTTAGCTAAACAGACGTGTGTGTGTTTCCATAAGTGTGCTTCGGGCTCTGTTACGCCACAAACCACATCTGAATCAAAAGATCATCATGCATATCATCCCAAAACGGTTCACTTCCTCTTTCTTCTGTGAAAATCACTCTTACCGCTGATTTACCGATGGACTGCTGAACCTCTGCTAGGAATTCCAGCTGTTGTTCTGCGTCCTCAATGTGTCCCTCCATCAGCTGACATCTGATGATACCTGCATTATAACACAACAGACACACACCTGTTTAAAGAGACAGTACGCACACAAAATATTCACATCGTGTCCTCACACCGCCTGAGTGAATGACTGAGGACAACATGTTCATGCTTCACCTATTAAAGCCGAGACGCTGCTTTCGTCCAGAGTCATTGCTGTTTTATACCACTTGATGGCTTCTTTCACCCTGCCCAACAGAACCAGCTGATATCCCATCTCTGTGGCCAGCTCCGAGTCACCCGAGACCTGAGTAAACGCCCGCTCCACCATCCTGTGTGTGTGCTGAAGAATCTTCTCTGATCGGCCACACTGAACAAACATCACATATTTACGTTAATATACTGTACGTACATGTTATTTATTCTTTCTTCCACATTACAGAATTACTACAGAACGACAAAAAGATATCTGTGTTAGTGTAACTACAGCATGTGTTCATAACGTAAAGTGTTACCACTCGAGTGAAAGCTAAAGACATCCTGTAGAAAAGCTCTGGATTGTTGGGCTCCTGAATGTCCAGATTACTGATGAGATTTGACAGCTGGTTTGCAGACTGTAAAAGGTTCAAGAACGTGAGAAAAAGGCAAAAAACTAATGTATTTAACCCAGACACAATTTTCTGACCTCTCCGATGTTCCCTTCTCGGCAGAGAGAATACAAAGCCAACATCCTCGCAGCCTCCAAGTTATTTTTGTCTTTCTGGAGAAGTCTGAAGGCCCGAAAATGAACAAGTGAAAAAACAAAAAAAGGTGTATACAAACTACCAGAAATAAAATATAAGAGCCATAATGGAGTAGAAATGATCGGTGAATATCAACTTCAATGTCAGCCTTAACATTTCTTATCTGATAAACAACATTTCTGTTCAATTGACTTATTGCATAAACATTTGGAATCATATCTCCCTCCAATCCTTTGATCTGAAAACAATTTAAGCTATAATAAAGTTTTTAAACATTATGTAATATATCATTAAAATGCAGAACAATATCAATAGTTGTAGCTGCATCACCCACCTCCAATAAGAAAAGCTTTATCAGAGGTTATGAAAACTCATAATGTGGGATTTTTAAGATTTTATAGATCTTAGATTTCAGTTTATAAATCATATAAAATTATTTATAAACAGCTTGTACACTATAAAAGTAATTATGTCTTTGCTAAATCTCCATAAAATAGTTTACACAGCATCTTGAATACAATCCACCTCCACCAGAGAGAACCGGTTTGAGTTTGTACGGCTCTAGTGCTCGGCCTTAAAGACTCTTTTATTCTGTCCCTCACTGGCTTTCGTCCAACAGTGAAAGAAAGATCAAGTCTTTCCTTCACATGAATCACATTGTGAATGCAGCAGTCGACCACTCACCCTCTATTTATTAAAACATTAACAAACAAACTCAAGCAATAGTTCAAATAAAATAAAGTCTCTCTCATTAACCATCATGCTATTTAAAACCTGAATAACCTGTAAATCCTCAATAAAACAGAAGAACATTGATGGCAGAAGGTGCAGAGTGATATGAACTGAGTCAATTTATCTCGAAAAAGAATTATAGATATATCAAAGTAAGTGATTTACCTCTGCGCCGCATCCACAGTTTGTTCCCAGTCTTGTAAGGTTAACAGCAGCTTCATCTTTTTGATCAGGGCGGGTAGAAACGACGGGTAACTCACAATGACCTGGTTTATAATCTCTATAGCGCCCGAATAATTCTGACGAAATTCATAATATTCTGCCTGAGAAAAAGAATAAATAAAGTGCTTTGAAGAATGATGTTTGTTCTCTGTCCTTAAACTCGAAAGACAGTGATTTTTATTAGAAATGCAATATAAATTTGCAGAAGAGTGGTCACCTTCCCCATCAAAGCAAACACATCACTTTTCTCCTTAAGCGATTCATCAAAGTATTTCCCAGACTTCTTGGCATTCCCTTCTTTATTAGATCTCAGATCTATCCAACCTTTCAGCACAAGTCCCTAAACAACAGACCACAAATATTGACAAACAGCAAAATAAAAGACATTTGGAGACAAGTTGGATTTGTAATCATGACATTTAAAGGGACCACAACCCTTTTTTGCCACGAGTTTGGCCGTTTCACATTATATTTTTACACTAATTCGTTCATCTCAAACGTGCACAGAATTACACTCAAATAAATAAGAGCAATAAAGTAAAGCAAACTGAGTTTGGACTTCTGGGCGCTGTCAGACAGATGCCATTAATATATAAAATAAACCGGCAGCTTGATGTGCTGGTTTCCCAACATGAAAAGCTCCGGCAGCAGATGCGTTAGTGACGTTCACCTCTTTAGAGCCGCTGGAGATCTTGATCATCCTCTCCACATATTCTCTGGCTTTATCATTGCGTCCCAGAAGCCACAGCAGCATCCCGGCGTAATACAGAGCCCTGGGGCCTGAGGTCTTCCTCTCCTCCTTCACTCGTCCATCCAGCTCCAGAATGATGTCACGGTCTACAGACAGGTGCAGAAAGACACAGCACGTGTTTAAATGTTGTGATCGTGAGGTCTTTAGTGCAGATATTTTTCATAATGCCTCTTGATTATGAAGATGTTTATGAAGACGATCGATTGTATAATGTGACATAAGGATAATAAAGAGACCAAGTTTCTTAAGGAAATGTGAAATTATATTCATTAATCATAAACTACATGATGAGTTGTAGAATGAAGAAAATGCAACAGCCGCACCAGGGTTTGGTCTTCTCTTGTGGGCATAAACCAGAGCCATGAGCGCACAAAGAGAAATTTCCTTTTTCTCCTTTAACAGCTCCAACTCCTGGATGGCATCCAACACTTGATCTTTCAGAATTAAAATAAGACAAGCGTTTAAATCCATCAAAAAGTATCCATACAGTGCCTTCACAATCTGCAGATGCATTCTTTCACAAAAAAACTTTCACAAATTATAGAACAAACAGTAAAGTAGAGACATAAGATATGACAGAATAAGACGAAATAAAAAAATGGGGGGGCCTGAAAGTGTTTTATATTAATGCACATAAGCGATCCATGTAATCAGGCCATTATATTGAAAGCCGATATTATACACTAACAGAGTTCAAGTTTCTGTCATATGCACAAAATGTCAGTTCTTACATAAAAATGCTTGATGTGGGGTTCAGTGACTCTACAGCAGCATAATACAATATAAAATGTCAAAAGAACAGTTGTTTGTACCATAGCATATGGTCACCGGTCCAAACTGTGCATTAGAGATGGCCTTTATGTATTGGTAAGTGTGGTATGCGTACAAAATATGCAAGTAAAGTGATAATCCTGACGTAAACACTGGAAATTGTGTCATGGTTTGAACCAACTTTTCAATGAATAAAGTGATTATATATGTGTGAACTTTGGTTTTTCCTCACCTTGCATGAGGAGTCCATACGCATGAAGAAACGTAAAGATGGGATCATGACTGAACCTCCGTTGAGCTTCACTGGAAACATCAACAACATGACAGAAAAACTTCTCCTGAGAGTAGTACAAGATCAAAGCCTGAAAACAACAACAACAACAACAACAACGTCATTCTACAGCTTTGGTCATTTACATTTCCACATTTGGCAGACGCTTTTATTCATAGTGACTTACATTGAATTATCCTCCTATACATTTTGATTCTAAGTATGTGCAATCCCCTGGGATCAAACCCACGGTCTTGGCGTTGTTAACACCATGCCCTTACCACTGAGCGACAGGAAAGCATATATATAAATATATATATATATTATAAACTATATAACTACATATGAAGAGTTTGTATGATGAAAATGATCACACTTTTTCAAAAATCATGTTTTTATTGTGCATTCCTTTTAATATCAATCAAACTGCAGTTGGTTGGTTTTGATTTAAGCCACAATTATAACACAATAAAAACAGGATAACATAATAAAAAACATTAAGGAGTTATCTTGTTTTGGAACCAAACTCTTCATATGTATATATATACAAAAAAACTATATAAACTATATTCAGTTATTTACATGAAAAACGATCAATAAAAGAACACGTCATGGGAAAGTTACAAAAATACTGTGTGACAATAATGAGAAATTCACTGTTGCGTGAAAGATTTCTTTACTTCACTTTGGAGGAAAAAACTATAATAATTCAAAGAAAAGATGTTTAGCATTAACAATATATTCAAATATTACGTGACTCTGTTTGTCTTGTGTTATCTTGTACAGCTGCATATGTCTATTAAACATCACAAAACTAAAAGTGACTTTATTTTGTATATCTCGTGCATCAGGAATTATCTTTCGTCTTATTTCATCACTCACGAGCGTCGATTCTTCATCCTCAGCGCACGACATGCTGTCAACACAACACAGACAACTAAAACAAATATTGAGTTTTTATTATTTCATCAGCCTCTCGCCATCTTTGAACGTCGATGAAGCGACATAGCAACCAAAACAAACTCCGCTATTTCCTGTTGGCAACCAGGAAATGACGTCACACGATTCTTTGGCGTTCCGAACCGCGGCGCAATGTTTTTAATGACCACACGGCGGCGCCAAAACACTAATCATCGTTTGGAAGTCTGGCAACACGAATTCAATGTGTTTTGTTAACTTAATTGATCATTAATCTTGTATTGTTTATTACGCATTACACAACGTACTTACTCAAGTTAAAGAATATAATGTCATAATGTATTTTAATTATGTTTATATTTAAATTAATGAGAATGCGTCTCTTACTAAATTTAAAACGTTGGAGTATCCGTCTCAACGATATCAAAGCCGTATTTACCTTTTAGACATTCACAATGATGTCGGTCTTAAGTTGTTATATCACTGATCATATTGCATTGATGCTTTGGCAAGATGTTTTGCAATATAATAATAGATGAATGTTTAATTAAAACTTGAAAACAACTTTGTGTCCCTCGGAATTAAAGTGAGAGGGATTACATGACAATTCTTTTAAACACCACCAGGTGTCGCCACACTCCTTTAAATGTAGGTTTAGCGGTCCTACATGTAGCACAGATTTTACTCTTGTTTACATATAATGACACAGAGCAGCAGGTCAAATGATGATTAACGTGTCTAAATTAAAATGTAGAAAAACATCGTTCTTATTCTGACTGTATGTGCATTTTGAGTGAACAAACAGTTCATTTTATGTTCCTATAGGTTCTCAAGACAGACTGAAAACTTTGAAATATTTCATAAACACTTGTGCAACGATACAATGAAGCTGGATTTTGGTGAATATTGTATTCATAACAAGATTATTTTTGTTATAAATTCACAAATTTGCAAGCATTCAGTTTTCAAAGCTTTCTTGTTTGTAGTTTTTCAATTCCCTAAATACAAACAAAAGAAAAACATTTTCTAATCGGTCAATATTTTACGTGGAAATGTTAAATGTGATGAATGGTCATCAACTCATAGTCAAAATTCTTATCATACAAACCTGTGTGACTGTCCAGCTATGAGACGTTTGTCTCAAATGAGCCGTGTGCTTTTGTGTCACAAGTCACAATAATGGAGTTTCAATGTAATGTGAGGCCTGACAATGTTCCAGAACTTTCAACAATCTTTAAAATGAGCAATGTAATGCATGTACATGTTATTACACCATTCACTGAGGATCTAATGCTGTTTTCTGTAGTGAATTATTTACAATAAGTGCTGAAATGATCTTACGACACTTGCGTCTTTTTGCATGTTTCTGCATGTAAAAATGAGGCCGGGCTGTTTTGCATAGATGCAAAAGGTTCTCTGGTACGGATGTGTCTCAATCACTGTGGGAATAAAGCTCATCACGTGACTGTACTGCGGTCAAGAGTGTGTGGATTTGCTTCTTTCACAACCTTCATCTCACACAAAACCAAACAAACAAAAACGAAAGTTGTTCACGGATGCTTTTACTTCAAGAATCAGACTTTCTGAAACTCAAGCAGTGATTCAATACCCAATATAAACTAAAATAAGTCTGTAAACATGAATTAATGTTAAACCGTACAAAAATCACCCAAATATTTTAAACTATTACGTTCTTAAACGTCTCTTGATTGTTGATGGTTGTTTGCTTTTGCCAGCTAATTATAAATAGCTCATATTTATTATAGTCATGAGCAGGTTTTTATTCTTGTGTACTGTAAGTTTGGTTAACAAGGCTTGTAGCGTATCATGTAACCTGTCCATGTCGGCATCTATTTGACAAGCTTTTAACAAGTGACAAATGAATTCATGAGATGCACAGAATGGAGTGTTTGCTGTTTGCTATTATCCTAATATGAAAGGAAACGTTCTTGTTATAAGTAAAATAGTCAGAAATCTAACAAATGTCATTAGAGTTTGAGAAGAGATGCTCAGACTTGTCATGTCAGCCATCAAAAGTCAACATCATTGAAGATCTCACTATGAACTAATTCTCATCTCATTTTAGTGTTGAAAAGCAAAAAGGACACCACACGGTTCAGTGTTGAGCGCTAAAATCTTTCAATAAAAAAACCTTTAACATCCACAGTTGTACAAAAGATGGTATTAAAATGATTCTACAGACAACAAAAAGGTAGAAAAGAAATAATTTTGACTGAAAGGTTCTTTGTATAAGTATCCTTCACTTTAGGAGCGTGTGTTACAAAATTTTATATAAATGTTTCAGATTTTAAATGGATCATAAGCTCTGCTGTTGTGTCATCGTCTGCTGTTTTGGCATTTGCACGCATAAAATTGCTCTGAAACTTTTGTAAACCGCACCCTCCAAAGCATCAACAAAACTGATCATAAGAAATGATTGACAGACAGAAGGGAAGCCTCCAATTGGCTAAAACGTGAAGCACTCCCCTGGCGCTTTTGTTTTGTGTTTACAGATGTCATCATTTCTCAGGACACCTGCAATAAGTAACCTTGTGTATCTTTCAATGGTGACTGAGTATATTCCAGTCTTCTTCAAGGATATTCGAGCGTTCTCAGCCGCAGCATTTAGAGCGTAATAGCACTCGGAGAGATTTCTTATGGCCTCAGTGTCAAAAGCACTTTAAACACGTTTAGGCCGAGATATGCAATTACTCGGACAGCCTGGGGCCTGATCAATATCACAGTGAGTGCTTTTAGAAATTTACAACAACTCATTAAAGTACATTTCTCAAATCTTCTCATACGTCTAGCGGTCAGAAGCACCTCGCTGTGGGAATCGTGGCTCCATTTGCTGGATGTTGCCTCTCCGTTGCGGTTTTTCTGTAGTTACTCTTATCGATTCATCTGGTAACCTCCGCACAACACATTGTAAGCCCTGTGAAGAGGATCTCCTACAGACTGTGCAAAGCACTATATCAAATATCACTTTGAGCTTAAAGAGTTCATATGCACATTTTAATAAGATGTCGTAAGTCAATGTCAGCATTGAAATGGATCATTAACGTTAGAATGAAATATTTATGAGTGACATTTGACATGCACCGGCCATTAACCACTAAACTGGGTCTTACGTTCGTCTGTGGATCTTCGCTGGTGTATCTCAAAATGTGCAAGGATAAAATTGAAGGTAGGTTTGAGTCTCGTGTGTTGCTTGTTTGGTCCTGCACGGAGCCTTTGAGAAGAGAGAGAGAGTTGCACCAACGGAAGTTCAAATGTGTCACGTGATTCGTGGAGCCTTCAGATAGTTCCAGGAAGTTATGTTTTCTCTTTAAATGCTTTATTTCTTTCATCTCTTTATTCATGAAATGACTAACGGGTTAAAGGTTTACCTCAGTTGTTCTGTTTAGCCGCAGCTCCGTGCGTTACCAGTAACTTCCGGGAACTATTAAGAGCCTCCATGAACCACCATGGCTGTGATGTAACTGTTCCATTGGAGTCAACGGAGTTGACGCAACTCTCTCTTTCAATGGCTCTGGTCGTGCAGTACAGTAAACCCAGCTGTGAAAGGTTAAACATTTCTCAAAGAAGATGAGATCAAGCACAATTCAGTGTGCAAATGGCTGACACACACAATGAATGTAAGGCAAAATAAGAAACAAAATGTTTTTTTTCTATAATAATATGTACTACAGTATATTTTGATGAAAAAGCACACATGCAAAGCTTAGAATAACACAACGTTACTGCAGGGCTGCTTTGCACGCCCCGTCACTACGTCAACCTGTTGTCACGTTGCTAAGCAACAGCACAGGAGTCACTCCGGCATCACCTTCATTTGAATAAGTGTCTCGGACCAAAGCTTCCTGAGTTCAGCCAATCACAAGGCTTTGACAAGAGCCGTGAGCTTCAGCAAAGATACCGACCAGCCCTTCAACACCATCTTCTCTGTCAGTGTTGGTCACTTTAAAAGCCGAACAGAATGATTGTAAGGAAACGTCTTGCTTAATTGTGTTTTCCTTAAATTATTAAATTATGGTCATGCTAATGGGGTCAATTAAGGGGCGGCCTGCAAATCAAATCGAGTTATTCTGCATTAGCCCAAATGACTTTTAGTGGAAAACGGAAATAAACACCACAAATGACATATGTATGTCGGTGCGGTGAAAAATGAGAATGCTGAGGGGCTTTTATTGAACAGCCAGAAAATGAAAGGGTTTCTTTTCCTGCGTATGAAGATAAAATTCATCAGATTAATAATTTATTAAGCATAAACAGATTTAAACTAAAGTCAATAAAAGAAACAGAGATTGTGTTGATGAACTGTTCGGATGCAGTTTGTGCATTTTCCAATATGTGATCTTGGAAAGATTCTTCTGTTATCGGACGCTCGATCACTTAATGAAGAAATACATATTAATCTTATGCTTTGATCACATAGATATAATGTAGAGATCAATTATAAATCATAAAACAAATGTAAATAAAAATAAACAATATCATCAGTGTTTTTAATATAAGATCTAGCAGGCAATAAGTTCAATGCGGGGACTTAACACGTGAAACATTACTATTGGATACCAAACTATTAAAAGCATTTTTTAATTTTGAGCTTTGGTGTGCCACGTTTTCTTTTTTGTGACTATATTATAGATGTACGAGCCCAGTTGGGTTCAAAGGTCGGAGAGCCACATGAAAACTCTTAATGCCAGACATAAGAAAAACGAAATCATCAAGAATTTTGACATTATCTTGGCTGTTTGTGGATCTCTTATCAAATTTATGAACGTGAAAAAGTGTCGGGTTAGCTTTTTTCTATTGAAACACACAAGAAGCCTTTTATAATATTTTCATGTTGAAAGGTTCAGCAGAAACATGTTAAGAGCATCACTAAGCTCGATTTCCGATGTCATGACATCAAGAAAGTAAAAAATGTTACAAATATCAAGAAGCAAAAATACAACAAAAGCAGTATTAACCTTAAAATGGTGCTCAAGCATAAATCATATAAGAAAACATGAAAAGTCAGCATACCAGAGCTACAAATTATCAAAAAAGTTGTGTCGACACAAAAAATCAAGAAACAGCAATCCATATTTATTTTTTGGTCCAACTTTCACTAGCAAAATAAATGAAGTCTTCCGTTAAGGGGGTCATCGGGGGCATTGCTAAACCTAAAACCTTACATCTTTTTCAAGAATTTGCGATTACTATATTTCAAGAAACCAGGCTCCGACTAATATAAAGAACACATTTTATCTAAAACAAACCCCAATATTTTCTCATCATCTCCTTTCTGCTTCCATTTCCCTGCTTTGCACCTTCTGTTGTTAAGCAAACACACAAATGTGCTCGGACAAAGATTTCTGCGCAAAAGTACGGCACGAGTTTGTTTTCAGGCCAGTTAAAATGCACGGCTGCGTTGCTTTTACAAGCGGAATTGGGTAAATATGTTGCATATAGTTCAGTTTTTTGCCGTTATTAACAATGTAAATGACTAATAATCCAAATCGTTAAAACTTAAACATGATATTCATACAGGGGCACGTGCGCCAGTAAAAGGTGTCTAGCGACGCCCCTGGGGGTAATTCCCCCAAAATAACAATTCTGTCATGAATTACTCACCCTCAGTCTGTATAAAATCCTTTGATCTGATATTTAGAAACAAATGTTTGCCACTGACATTTCTGGGAAATCGTTGACTACCATAGTAGAAAAAAAGGTATTGAAAGGTGTCCCAGAACGGTTTGCTTTCCTTCGTTCTTCAAAATATCTTTTTTGTGTTCAACAGAACACTATGGTAGTCAATGATGCCCCAGAAATCTCACTTGGAAACATTTTTTCAATCTTCAACCAAGCAAGAACTGTATACAACTACACATTGATATAATTTGGACTTTTGGGTGGTATCCCTTTAAGAAAAAGTGAAATATTTTAGCTAATGGACTTCTTATGTTGTCTTTCAAATGAAGCATTAGAATATAGTGTGTGGTCAGACGGTTATCTCTGAGGAAAGGAAAATGTAAGATTTACACTTAAAAGCTCATTAGCAGAGAAAGGAGGGTTTTCTCCGGACGTGGATCAGGACTAATGCTGCTGGCGGTGGAGATATTGAAATTACGGGCAGCTCTAGTGTTCTCATAATTACAGCAGACACAAAGTCACCAGAGACCAAAGTGGTGTCCATAAAACTTCTGTCTTTCCCAAGGAAACACTTGTGTGCGTTTACGATCTGATTTAATGGGGACTCGTGTTCATTGCACATTAGTGCACGTTTAAAATTCAATAAACACATTGCTCATGTTAAATGGATGTAGCACTTTGCCGTTTCAAATTGTATGTCACCCATACAAAAACCCTGCACATAAACAAATGACAACTTTAGTAAAACTTTATTTTTTCAAAAGAAAATCTGATCTATGAATCTGTTCCTTCCTAGTTACGTTTGGTTCAATGGCACCGACAACAAAAACAGAAAATACCCAGAGTTCTCACAGATATGATGTATGTAATGAGTTTATTCTTTTGGCTTCAAGAACAGACCCAATATCTTGCATGCAGTTTAACTCACAGACTACAAGCATGATGCATAAAAAAGCTACATATTTCTGTTGTATGCTACTTTTATATTTGTTTTACAGTATATCAATTCATCATATACCTAGAATTCATTTTCTCAATACATGACATGGACACGTTTACATGGAGCGCATAAACCTTACAACTGCGTTCTGTGACAGTGAATGTATATTCAGACTCCTTTAAAAACAAAACATAAATAAAAATGTAAACATATACAGGACTTCTGATGTCGTACCATCCCAAACTCTCATCCCAATTTCTGACATCACGAGGATAAATCTGTCACATGTCAAACAAAAATTGATAGAAGAGAAACGTACAGAATTAGAATTGCATTGAGTTTCGACAATCTTTTGACCTGAAAGAAATCAGGCAACAAAAGTGCAAAACAAAATGCATAATACAAATCAAATGGTAATATTTGACAACATTTCAGCAGAAACATAATGGAAAAGTTCATGTAGTTTGGTCACCTTCACATTCTCCATATAGATTATAATCCATGATTTATAGAAATTATACAACAAACTGCATATCCCTACAAAATATTTACACACGTCAATAATCATTCAGAGGAAAAGACAAAAGATTTAGTAAACACAGTTCAGAATAGCAACACCACACAATGTGGGAGCTGGGAATGAAGTTTTTGCACGAGCAACATCCTTCTGTAAATGACAGAGTAAAGAGTGAGATATCAAATAATGCTTGGGGTTGTATTGGGGTGTTCGAGGGAAGGCACATGAACGAATGGCTTTCTATCACGTTCAAAGACACCTGAGAGGCAGTCAGCCATTCTGGGAGGGATTACAGATGAACATTCATGCAGTTACATTTCTAGTGACAAACAGGGAATAGACCACTTTTGTGACCTTTGAAGTAGGAACGGCGCATACATTCAAATCCAATCCCTGAATTTAAAATGAATTTGAGTTTAGGGTACATTTACACAACAACTACGTATGTGCGCTTTGGATGTTTCACATACAGACAACATTGTCGCGAAAACGATCTCAGTTCACGCGGATCTGCGATGGCTGTATTATGCATTCCAGGCCAGTAGTTGGCGACGTCGCTTTGTAAAGAAACACCAAGCACATTCGCGTTCTTCTAAAGAGTAGTGAACATGTGATGTGCATAACATACACAAATGTGTTTTCACAAATTTGTGTTTTTGTATCTTACGCAGAGATAAAGCAGAAAGACTTCAGTTAAAGTTAAAAACAACGTGTAAACAAACTCTAATGCTCCAAGATGCATAATTAGATTTATAAATGCAATGCAATGGAATGAAATGAAATGCGAATCATTTTCAGCATGAATTACCGTACACACATTATACCGTACGCTATTTTCCGAAACAATTTGTTTTAATTCAATTTGGCCATTTCAACATCTTTTGGGATTCAATTCAAAATTCCAATTCATGAATTGATGAGAACTCAATGAATTCTGAATTTTGTCTGAGCCTGGACAACACGCTCCAGAAATTGCACAAAAAAAACCCATGATGGAATAGAATAAAAAAATCACATTGAACAAGAGACAGCATTGAAATGCAAGACACTGGGTGTAAACCTACAGCACAGACACGCTAAACAAACCTTTCAACAGCATTTGGTCCATTGCCGTATGTAGCCAGCGAGTGAAACGGCTTGCGTAGAAGCTTCACTGCCTAACTCAGTCACTCACAGCTCTGAAAATAGGCACAAAGTTCAAGTATGCTCAGGCAGAATGGCATAGAAACACGCGCCAAAGGGCAACCGCCTTCACAAATAATCTTTCGAAGTTATAAACATTAAGAATGTCAATCGGTCTTGTCGTTGTCCTTACCCTTGACTTCCTTTTCGCGTTTGTCTTTCTTGTATTTGTTTTTGTCCTCTGGCGTCGCGCTGTCGTACGATGGGGGAGATGATGTGGAAGGCGTCAGGTCTGAATTTTCTGTGTTATCGTTACAATTCTCATTATCCTTAGACTCATTTCTTGGGAGCTTTCCATTTAGTTTTTTTATCTCTCTGCACACATTACCCACCTTCTTGATGCCAAGCCTGATCTTGTGCTTCCTGAAGGCTCTCTGGATCACGGTGGCCGACGTGTCCTCATGCTTTCTGCGGAGGGTTGTCGTGATTGGTTCGTACGAGACCTTGGAGGGGTTGGAGGCCATGAAGCGTTCTTCCATTTGTCCACGAAGGATATCCATTTCGCCCCCTTCGCCAAGAACACGTTTGGTGAATGCGAACAAAATATCCAGACAGTGGATTCGTTCTCCGCTCACCATTGGTATATCCATGCTGATCAGCTGCAGTCTGTTGGGTTTGGGAATACGCAAAGGAGGGTCTAGCGCGTCCGCGAAATCTGACAACTTGCAGTACTCCACAAACTGGGTAGCTTTAGGATCGAATTTCTCCCAAACCTCATAAAAGCAGTCAAAGTCGTCTTCACTTAAAGGATCTGCACTCTCCTCGGTGGCCACGCTAAAGTTCTCCAAAATCACAGCGATGTACATGTTCACCACGATCAGAAAACATATAATGATGTAGCTGACGAAGAAGAAAATGCCGACCGGAGGGTTTCCGCAGTCGCCCACAACTGCGCTGCCGCTGAAGTTTTTCTTCGGGTCACAGTCAGGTGGTTGGCTGTTGAGCATCGGCGCCAGTAGACCGTCCCAGCCCGCAGACGTGGTGATCTGAAACAAACACAGCATGCTGTTGCCAAACGTCTCGAAGTTGAACATGTCGTCTATACCGTCTGATTTCTTGACGTAGGCAAAGCTCGACATGCCGAAGATGGAGTAGATGAACATGACAAGGAAGAGCAGGAGTCCAATGTTGAACAAGGCAGGAAGTGACATCATCAGAGCAAATAAA
This sequence comes from Barbatula barbatula, assembly GCF_947034865.1. Classification (NCBI taxonomy): domain Eukaryota; kingdom Metazoa; phylum Chordata; class Actinopteri; order Cypriniformes; family Nemacheilidae; genus Barbatula; species Barbatula barbatula. Next base: position 1,492,358 of record NC_136772.1, read on the forward strand.
AGAGTCCGAATTCCCTTGGCACCTCTGATGAGACGCAGCACGCGACCAATCCTGGCAAGGCGTATAACGCGAAACAAGGTCGGTGAGACGAAGTACTGTGAGATGAGATCCGAAAGGAACATTCCTGCAAGGATAAATGATCGTTGTTAAACAACCTACACACCAAACATAAATAAATCCCAATATTATCGTCTCATGATGAAGATATTGATAAAAAAACATGTATTGTAAGGTCCATGCTGTGAACTACAAGCATCAGTGATAGTCGATCACATCAACTTACCGGCAATAGACAGTATGACCACGACAAAGTCGAAGACATTCCAGCCGATGGTGAAGTAGTAATGTCGTAGCGAGATCATCTTCAGCACACATTCACCAGTAAACAGCACTACAAAGACTAGATTGATACTGGACAGAACTTTGGCTTTCTCTTGGGACTGACCATCTGTTTCCACCATCATGGTGACCATGTTGAGCCATATAAGAACCATGATGAATATGTCAAAGGCCTGATTGGTCACTAGGTCAAAGACAAATCCTTGAATCTTGTTCTAGAATAAATGTGAGATCGGATGAGCATTTCTCAAGAGATGTACGAACAGGTAAAGAAATAAGCTCAAAATGTTGCCTACCGTTGGTCTCGGAATGGGTTTTTGAGGTTTCTTGGAGCCAAGCTTTTTCATGGCATTGTAATATTTCTTCTGCTCTTCTGTCATGAAAATATCCTGACCTCCAAAGTAAAGAAACAACACAGAGACGTCATTATAGAAGGAACACTATACATAGTTTTATTTAGGATTTTTAAAAATAACCACAATGATTTGAATGTGCTGAAACGGCCAATGTCATAGATTTGCTTAAATTATCTTTCTTTAATGTTGCAAACTCAAGTCACAGCCTTTTAAACCACACTGTACAGAAGTTCTACATCTGACACACCTACATCCAGACAACAGACACACCCACATTACCTCCAGACTGACACGCCTATATCCAGACAACAGATGCACCCACACTACCAAAAGATAACATATACGCCCACATTACCTCTAAAAACCAGACACACCAATATCCCCATTTCCCCTCCAGACAACAGGCACGCCCACATCACCTTTAGAAAACAGATACATCTACATCCAGACAACAGATTCACCCACACCACCCCCAGACAACCGACACGCCCACACCCCCTACAGAAAACAGACACGCTCACACCACCAAGAGAAAACAGACACGCCCACACCACCAACAGAAAAGACACGCCCACATCACCACCACACAACCGACACACGCTCACACCACCAAGAGAAAACAGACACGCCCACACCACCAACAGAAAAGACACGCCCACATCACCACCACACAACCGACACACCCACACCACCTATAGAAAACAGACACGCCCACACCATCTAGAGAAAACCTACGCGCCCACATCACCTCCAGACAACTGACACGCCCACACCATCTACAGAAAACCCACACACTCACATCACCTCGAGAAAACAGACACGCCCACATCATCTCAAGAAAACAGACACGCCCACGCCCACACCATCTACAGAAAACCCACACACTCACATCACCTCGAGAAAACAGACACGCCCACACCATCTAGAGAAAACCTACGCGCCCACATCATCTCAAGAAAACAGACACGCCCACGCCCACACCATCTACAGAAAACCCACACACTCACATCACCTCGAGAAAACATACACGCCCATATCACCTTCATACATCAGACACGCCAACACCACCTACATTAAACAGACACGCCCACAGAACCTAGAGAAAACAGGCACGCCTACACAAAACAGACACGCCCATACCACCTACAGAAAACAGAAATGCTCACACTACCTACATCCAAACAACAGACTGCACACCCACATCCAGAAAACAGATACGCCTGCCTATACCAAAAACAGACTGTCCAACATCCAGCAAACAGAGATGCCTACATCCTGACAACAAACACAACCATCTCAAGACAGCAGACATCCAGTCATCAAATATGACCACATATATACAGACACGCGCTTACTTACTACCAACTATAGGGATCTAAATCCTGTCTTATCCACTTCATGAAATGAAAGGCATCCTATGCACATGATTTAGAAACAAACAAACATCCCACTGTCAATCTTAAGTTTATAGAGACACTTATCTTTTTCTTCTGCTGGTTGAAGTTGTCAATAATGACACCAATGAAGAGGTTCAATGTGAAAAAACCTCCAAGTATGATGAAGATTACGAAAAACAGGTACATATACAGATTAAATTCATAGTCCGGCTGCTCCCTGACCTACAGGAACAAAACAAATCACTATGATGTCTATAAAATACATCTGTGGTGAAATGCTTTATATTAGATGGAGCCGTTTACAAAAGATCAACCAAAAAATACTTACATTTCGTGAGTCCACAGCCGCGTACATAATGGGCATCCAGCCTTTAAAAGTGGCCTTAAAACAGATCAAAACAATAATAGAGTCAATTTGAGATAAAACCTCTGAAGATCACTTTCCAGTCACATATTTAGTTTATTCTTAAAGTTTGTAAGAATCTTTACAAAATGACCATACCCAATTTAAGGTAAAACTTTATAAACAAACGTATTAGGTTTTCTACAAAATTGCGAAACATCATTGGGTGTTCATCAATACATCAGTATCTGTGCGCGGCCTTTAAATTGTGATAAATAAATAAAAAAGTGACTATAAATTATTATAAAATAACTGCTACGAAAGTCATGTTAGTATACTGTGAACTGTGACCTGAGACTAACTAAACACTCGGATGATTTCTAAAAAGTTATCAGTCAATGTTGCACAATAACACCATGTCTACACCCGACCGACTCCAGTGTGGATGATGATTATAATGAGTTCCATTGCGCTGCGTCGGTGTTGACACGGTGTTGGTCTAAAGGTCTAACAGATGTGAAATCTTTATTGTCATCTGTACTGTGGTACAAAAATTGTTTGGGATGAGAAACAATAAATTACCAGATCAAAACACCATCATATACTGTTGAGGTCACTTACCACCTGCAGAAGGGCCAGATATCCGTTTCCTACGTTATCAAAGTTAATCTTAACATTTCTCCAGAGGATGTCACCGGTTCCATTCAAGCTCATACATTCAGTATCATTGTTGACTCTTGAAAGAGGAAGCCGTTCATTTGTGGTTGTGTTCACACATTGATAAAATTTTCCGGCGAAGAAGTTGACACCCACGATGCTAAAAATCAGCCAGAAGATGAGACACACCAGCAGAACGTTCATAATGGAGGGGATGGCGCCCAGCAGAGCGTTCACCACCACCTGTGTCCACAAAAACATCACAAACGTATCGCATAATTAATCAGAATAAAACTATACATACTATGTGTATTTATATATATATATATATATATATATAATTTTATCAAGTTTGTAATTCATGAGTGTGAATTGAACCCCACAGGTCACTGAATTGGAAGAATGGTAGAGTTATAATTCAAGAAAGAGTTTGATTGGACAACATTTTTTAAATATAAAATAAATATTAAATTACCAAAAGGTTTACATTTAAGGAAACACCAGCAGTAATTAATTTAAAACTAACACATTCAATTAAACAACTCAACTAAAACTCTGTCTCTAAATGACATGCACAAATACATTAAATATGTCAAACACCAATGATGACATTTTTTATTAATTCTTGAACAAAAACTCTACTTCTAGCAGCTCTATGTATTGTTTCATTTCCACTTTGATTAAAAAGTATTCCCATTCATTTCTCAACTTGTGCACTGATGCAGTAATGTAAAGATGTTTTGAGCAAATGAACAAACAACAATAAATACAATTTCAGCATCAATGACAAACAAATGCATGTTACATACAGACCAGAGAGAGAGAGGAGAGGAGAGAGAGGAGAGAGAGAGAGAGAGAGAGAGATGTGAGGGGGAAACCAACACAAGTGTTCAGTCAATACCAGCACAATAGACCCTCATCAGATTATTATATAAAACTGCTTGCACATTACAGCTGATCATTTACTAAAACACCGGACAAAACCTTTCCTCATCTCACATCTATACAACACAGTATATTTTACAAATGATAATTAGAAACGGTGGGTCAAACAGTGCCATGCTTATTGATCCAGTGTTTTAAAGACATCCGAATGGAAAATACCACCGTGATGTCATACTGGGTCACCAGTACGCCTGTTTTAAAACAGGGTCAATACATTTTCTAATAGATAGAAATGTTAATTACCCCAACAATATTTTACTGAAAATATGTGACATTACAGAAGTGTTTTGCAAATGTTACCTGTTTACTTTTGTTTTTGTTTTGCCTCATCTTTTTACTAAAATTTATTTGATATTTAATAATTTTAGTGTAATAATAATTTAATAATTAATAATATTACAATAATAAAAATGTAGAAAGATCCTTATTTAGTATAAATATTCATAGTTTTTTTAACAAGCATGGTAAAGTTTTAATGTGAAAATGTAAAAACATCTAACGCATGGCAGTATCATTAGAAAACAAATATTTATCCCAAAAAATCCATTCTTTTTTATAGATTTTTAAAGTTGATATTTCTCTGATACTTCATGGCTATTCTTGACTTTGGAAATTGTGTCTATAGATCATCTGTAATGTGCTTTTGATATTAGCGCTTTCATGCCGTGAGATCTTACCCTCATTCCTTCAAAACGTGACAGAGCTCGGAGCGGTCTGAAGGCCCGGAGGGTTCGGAGAGATTTGATGGCGCCTAACTCGGAGAACTTAAGGGCGTTGGCCACCAAACTGATCAGAGAAACCTACACACACGCACAGACAAAGATGTAATGACTGTAGGAGAAAAACAGGGATGTTTGTACTGCTTCTACACATTTCTCGTTGTGGTTTCTCCTGGGATAATGGCTTTTCTAATGTACAAATGGTCATTTCACTCACTCAGTTTCTGTCAAACATCATCTCTCCAACATCACACACACACTGTTCCAATCGCTCTCCCCAAATGTACACACACTGTTTACAGATGCGTTGCAATTGACTGCATGTGGTGAATGATAAAACCTTAATTTATTTACAAATTTAAAGGAGCACTTCACCTCCAAACAAAAATCGTCTTATTAATAACTAATTTTTACCCCAATCGGGATTGAAACACTGAAGATTTTTTGTCACTGTCCAGGAATGAAGACGTTTTTGTTTTAAGGTGAACTTTTCCTTTACACAGTTAGTTTGATGATTACATATTTATGAAACGAAGCACCTACATCAACAATGATAAAGTCCAGCCAGCACCACGCATTGGTGAAGTATTTGACGAATCCATATGCAACCCACTTCAACAGCATCTCAAGAATGAAGATGTACGTGAAAATTTTATCCGCATACTCCAAAATGATCTTTATATTTTTCCGTGAGTCCAGATAAATGTCCTCAAACGCCTGCAAAACACATCCAAAATATAACACAGGTACTGTATGATGAAATACAGCCATTGGCACTTCATAATCTTCTTTTAAATTCATTATATAATTCATTATCAAACGGTACATTAATGTCACAAAACAAATACAAAGTAAATCCACTAAAAAAAAACTTTGGATCAACCAACTTTTTGCACCTGCATAATAAACAGGACATTTGGAGCCCGTAAGTAAATACGGTTGTCAACCCTAAAAAGTGACTGTGTGAACGTACCCATAGTCCATCCTTTTTTATTTATTATTTTAAGCAAATAAAACCGAAAGAAATATATATATAACATTTTTTAAGCATTCCTCTTACCAGAGCGCCACTGCTGAGCAGAATCATAAAGACGATAAAGGTCTCAAACCAGCTGTGTTCCACTATCCTGAAGCATGCTTGTCTCAGCATCCACCAGGTCTTCCAGAATCCCTTTTCAACATTCACCTGACAGCACGGGCACCTCTGGACACACCCTGCAGAACAAGAGTAGCATTGCCTTTCAATACGCAAATACATTAACACACTTATCAATTTTCATCTGAAAGGACCATAGTATGAATGATTGTAACCAAGAACATTGCTTTAATAACAGTTTTATGGCTTTATAGGACCCATCAAACAGCCCTAGTCAAAAAGTCTATCCCATGTCTGATATTGTGAAGATAAGATGAAAAACATCACCAGCTGTAAAACAGGCTTCTGGGTATGTAGATTGATCCGGCTCAACCTCCAAAGACCCTTCTCCTTCTCTAGCATGTCCAAAGAATCTGAGATCTACCGTGCTGCCCTCAGAAGAGCTCGCATCCGCGTCATCCAGCTTCTGCAAAAGAAGCACATTCAGGCGATGTCCGTCAATCACGTTGTTTCGGTCATTCAACAAGCTTCAGAAATGACACTTCACGAGCTTATGTGTCTATATGATCTACTTTTAGACTAGAATTAGCATCTGAGCAATTAAACACACACTAAATAATCTTCATAAACAAACAAATATAGATGCATGCTGTGATCTAATCCATCTACTCTGATGAAGAACACAACTGCTCGAGTCCTTATCTGACATTTCTGTCTAAAGGCATCTCAACAGTCAGAGCCTAACACGGACGAGGGCTAAACTATCATTCAATTCATTTGGATTTGTCACCTTAAAATAAACTGAATTCACAATTGTTATTATTCAATATTTAACGTCTGTAAGTGTTACCACGGGAGGAAAAAAAAGGATATTATAACAATTGACACAAAACCTAAAAACATTTGTTAAGGTAACTCTGCTCCAGTGACGGACTTTACCATTTTGAAAAGACGAACTTTAAAGTGTGAACCGCTTAGCTCAATCAAAAAGATAACAAACATGAAATATTGTGCTCCTAGTTTAAAAGGAAAGTTCACAGTTCGCAAAAAAGAGTGCAAATAGATTTCATGTAACATTGATTATAAAAACACTTCATGGATTTACAATAGGGATGTACCGATACCGAATTTAACTAACAACTATTGGCCAAATCCGATACCGATATTGGTCAATTGCATACAGTACTATACAATACTAGCTAGTTTTTCTGCTTTCAATTAATAGTACTGAACATGAATCGGATACATTTCACATTTGAAGAGAGGCATGACTGTAAATGTGCCCAAGTGTAAATTGAGAAGTAAGATAAGATAAAAATAAAATAAGACAACATGACGATCTTCAAAGGTGATTTTTGCTATCCAATATTTATTTAATTAAAAACATTAACTCAAATTTGCGTTAACTCAAACTCAAACATTAACCCGCGACCCGGCCCCGGATAAGCGGTAGAAAATGAATGAATGAATGAATGAATGAACTCAAATTTGACTTAAAATTGATAATTTCTTTAATAAATTTAAATAAAGTCTGTGCAGTTGCTATTTACAGTCATTATTTTGCTCAGAGAAAAAAATTGGATATTCAGATATTCATTGCCTCCATGCAGTTGATTAATAAACTAGGGACCCATGAAATCCGATTGATTTTCAGAAACGCTGAACGGCAGAAACGCTGTTGTTTACATGAAACCAGAAGTTTCTCAATTTTTCATGCACAGCGTCATGGGCCGTAGGAAACATGTGGATAAATGATTAGAATGGAGACGGTTGTACACTAAAACAGCACAGCGCTCTCTTGTTTTCTAGCCGTAAGAAAACACACACATTCACCCTCAGCTTTAAATGGCAGATAATAGGATCTGAAGGCAGATATTTCACTGCTTCTCTGACCCCTCTCCCATAAAGGGTCCGATTGCATAAAAGTTGACGTAATCCACAAAGCACTTACGGCAATTACCTCAACCTGAGAGAAACACGAAGCTGTATCACAAATCTTGAAAGCCCCCCATGATGTCATAAACAAACATCTTGATTCTGGGCTGAATTGTCATCACTAATGGAGACAAACGTCGATGTAATTTGCCCATTTTTCTAGGCAATGAAAAGAGCGGGATACATCAAATCTGGTGGGATAAATTCTGTCGCGCACCTCCATTTCATCGTTCCAACCACATCAAACAGCAGACCACCTTACCTCTTTTTCTTCCTCAGGGTCCGAAGAGAGACTGCTGAAGTCTTCAGTGTTCAGGCACTCAAATTCAGACTCCTCTTCAGCTATCGGGACACTGATGGTCAAACTCGGGTTGCTGATAATATGTTCGGTTTCCTTGTCAATGTCTGTCAGTGAGGCTTTTGGAAACAACTCCAATGCGTTGTGATCGTTCAGTTCCCTGCTGCCGTTCCTGCGCGCGGTCCCATCTGCCGCTTTCCTTTGCTTCTTTCTCTTCACACAGCCGCTACGGAAGAAACTGCGCAGACTGACTTTGACGACGGCGAAGGCTGTCTTGATTCGACCGACCGCTATCTGCAGGTTGTTTTTCTCGACTTCATCTTCAGGGACTGCAAGATTGTCGGCACTGAAGGAGCTGAGCAGCAGAGCGAGGAAGAGGTTCAGAACCTGCCGACGTGATGGAAACCAATGAGAGTTAGTGTACGACTTTCGTAAACTTGCTTTTACGGAAAGAAACATGACGGAAACATTGTTGCTCAGAGCTTTTGCCAAGTCTTATCGACTAGTAGCACCAACACGAATGCTTTTGTTTTGAAACACTTTTTCCCAAACGCACAAAAACATCTTACTCGTGTTCTTATTCATAGAACCAGACCATGCGTACGTACCACCAGATTTCCGATCACCATGACCATCATGAAAACGATTAAACACATGGGCTGTCCCGCCACCTCCATGCAGTCCCACATGGTCTCGATCCACTCGCCGCAGAGCACCCTGAAGACGATCAGGAACGAGTGGAAGAAATCGGACATGTGCCAGCGAGGAAGAATGCAGTCCTTGTTAATCTTACACACACATTCACGATAGCTCTTTCCAAACAGCTGCGTGCCCACCACGGCGAAGATGAAGACGATGATGGCCAGCACCAGCGTCAGATTGCTCAGGGCGCCCAGCGAGTTGCCTATGATCTTGATGAGCATGTTGAGAGTCGGCCAGGACTTGGCTAGTTTGAAGACCCTCAACTGTAACAATAAACAGGATAAACAATGAAGTATTTGCTTGCTTGCATGTTACACTTTTACAGCTAATCTGAGCCGAAAACAATTCTCTCATAAATTACAGACCCTCATGTCATCCCATATGTACTGTATATGTGTTTCTTTTTTCAGTTAGACACGTAGATTTTAATAGAAATATTCACTTTATGTACAGCCTGTATAGTAGGTCCCAATTTGTTGAAGCTCGGAAAAACACAAACATCCAACATTCAAGTAATCCAGACAAATCCAGTGGGGTAAGAAATGTCACTACGTTGTCACAATATACCCAAATTGACTATAATAACCGTGATTGCGCTTCTCAATTCATCCGGCATTTTCGGTAACAGAAAACAAGTGTGACTCTCACCAGTCGAAACGGTCTGAGAAACCCCATTCCAGACGAGACTTTGGCGAGGCAAAGCTCCAGAAGACTCAGAGAGACTATGATGCTGTCAAAGATATTCCAGCCTTCTTGAAAATACGTGTACGGGTCCAGAGCAATGATCTTCAAAATCATTTCTGCGGTAAAGATGACTATAAACACCTGTAGGCAAGGAGATGACCACAATTATTTTTTTAAACAAATAAGCATGAATAAAGCATTTTACTGTTACATGCCGACTGAAATACTTACCTGGTTCCCAGTCGAAAGGATGTTAATAAAACTTTTATCCATGGGATAAAACTCCATGGCCATAAACACTGTGTTTATCACAATACAAATGGTGATGAAGAGGTCCGCAAAAGGGTCCATCACAATTGTGTGGACAATATTCTTGATCCTCAGCCAAGTGGGGGAGCAATCCCAGATCAGATAGTTCTCCGCAAACTCATAGCTCCAATACACGCACTTCTGCTTCCACACTTGCATGGCTGCCACAGTCAAGAGAGGAAGAGAGAAGCAGAAGTCTGCATGTAAATCCGTATATTTTAGGAATATTTCATTATAAAATATTTGATTCGTATTTAGTATCAATTTCCTAGTGTTCACTATCAACTGTTGCTGAATGAAAACATCAGAACGAAGAAGATTCCTCAAAAACAGATGACTGCATGCCACAGAATAAAAGAACAGCATACAGTTTAAGGACAACAAAAAGGTGAACATCGGAGGTTTCAGATTTCTTTGCCTTACAGTCAGAGGGATTGTTGGAGCCGCTGGCCACGCTCAGAGCTCTCTTCCGGACTGACTGGTCGTGTAAGAAAGCTTGTGCGAGTCGCTGCGAGTTGCATCTTCCTCTGTATTCTTCATCTGTATCTGCCTGTTAAAAGACAACCAATCAAAAGCATAACTAAAGATTTTCACACAGTTACTGCTTGTTCCTAGCATTTTAAAGTAAAAGTTCACCCAAAAATGAAAATTCTAGCATTATTTACTTACACTTGTGATTTTTGGGTGAACTATGACTTTAAGGGCATCATGTGTAAAGGACGTGCCGTGCCGTGCCGCCGCCCTTATCCAAATTTCAAAGCATTGTCATTTAAATCATGTGAAGATCCACTTTCCCTCATTTAACACACCTGAACAAGCTATGCAAGGCTTTTGGGATTACTGTACTGTAATCTTGATGTGTAAAGAGCGAATGGACGAAGTACATTCGATTTGAATGACATGCTTGAAGCACATGCTTCACTAAACACAGAACCAGAAACACTTGTGGAATGGAGAAAAAGGGCTTTTTCCAGGCTAACCATCAAGTGCTTCACGTTTGGTCTTTTCACATCATGCATCTTGTTGGTTTTGTAAAGTTGCATGATGAGAATTATGGCCGATACATGCTTTAACATGCCTTCAGAAATTTGACTTTGATAGATCTCTCGATTATCAAAGCAGACACAGCACGAAATTTGAAAGATGTGTCAAATTGAAGCATCAGTAATTGACGGTATCTGTAGAGTTTGATTTGTTCGAGTCCATACCTCAATTTTTCACACATCTCCCACCACAATCATTCAAAAACAATCTACAGATTCCATCTGGGCTGTAAATAATAAAATAAGGAAATGTAAAGAAAAATGATAAAATAATGAATGTACAAGGCCAAACGAAGAGAAAACTCTCCAAAGAAAGTCATCAGCACACACAGTACGTCAAAGGGCAAGCAATGTTTGTGCACGGAAACGTTTCCCCCTTACACAGAAGTCTTCAAACATGGCTCTTTTTCTGGACATCTCTGGCGTTAGCAGTCCAGATGGGGAGTTGGGCACGGACGAGTCCCCTGACACCATCACTATGCTGTTGCTGTCGACCACGTAGCGCACCTTTCCATTAGAGGGAAGCAGCATACGTGGCGTCAGGCTGCCTTTGCTAACATTGCTGCAAAGACGTTCAGAACGAGGTGGAAGAAAAGGCGAGTCCCTCCGGCTGTCCGTCTCCTCGCACATGCTCCGCTCGTCGTCCGCATGGTTGTTTTCGGAACGCACGCGGCCATGGAAGCTGAAGACGCTAGATTTGCTGTCGCGCCGTTGAGTAAAGACCGAATCTTCAACGCTTAAGGGGGACTGGAGAGATACACAAGCCTCAAGAACAGTTAAACAAATGCTGAATATTATAAACTAAGGTGATGAAGAAAAGAAATCCACAGAATGGTCGGAAAGAAATAATTTTTGTGAATTCCATGACTGTGGAAAAGAAAGTTAAGCGGGTGATAATAAAGGATGAAGTTTCACATCTCTGATGCTGAGAAACTCAACACAACTTAAAAACTCATGAGATCTAAAGATGCATGTACTAAATTTATAGTATAAATATAAAAACCACACAGATGTAACTAACCTGACGTGGAGACGTGCAAGTACGTTCATATGAGCGACGGTTGTTTCTGTCTGGAAGGTTGAAACTGGTCTTTTTAACGCTTACGTCCTTCTTCGAATCGTCGTCTTTCTCCTCCTGACGCTGCCTCTGTTTCTTGCGGTTGCGTCTCTCTTTAGCGCTTTTGGAGCTCAGCTTGGAGTTGTTGGAAGAACTGTCTGTCATCCCGCCGCTGAGCTCCTCAGACTTGGACGCAGCAGCAGCCGCCTGTCGATCACACAAGAGAACTCACGCAACTAAACTAACTAAAGCAACAGTTCACAAAGCTGAGAGATACCCAAATGAGTTAATGTTTGAGACTCGATTAAAGGTGAGTATGCTTCAACTATTCTTCAAACAGAAAGCGACATTTAAATATGAAGTTATTCTTTTAACCCATGAAACAAAGGCATATACATTTGGGACAGTATGAGGAGTAAATTAAGAGAGAATTTATCATGTTTGTGCGAACTATTTCTTTAATCGTAGCACATGCACTTTGACAACCCACCTCTTCCTCCTCTTGTCTCATGATCTGCTCGATCATGGAATTAAACTCCTCCTCTTTCTTCAGAGCCTCGTCGATGGTGGCTTGGTTCTGTTCATCGTATGCCATGGCAACCACAGCCAGAATCAGATTCACCAGGTAGAAGGATCCCAGGAAGATAACCAGCACAAAAAAAATCATGTAGGTCTTTCCTATGGCCCGAAGAGTCTGTAAGAAAAGCTCTGTAAGTTAAATTTTTGTTATAAGTGTGGGAAACACAGGAAGACATTCACAAGGGTTGGCAGAAACGTTTGAAGGAATAGTTCTTTAGCATTTTGACTCCCGTAGTATTTCTTTTCCCTACTATGGCATTAAATGGGGGGTTACATCTGTTTTGTTACTGAGATTCTTCCAAATAGCTTCCTTTGTGTTTGCAGAACAAAATTGATACAGGTTTGGAACAACCCAAGGGTGAGTAAATGATGACAGAATTGAAATATTTTTGTTGAACTAGTTCACTCGGAAGTGAAAATTTGATGGTAGTCTTTTTGGTGATGGTAAGGCTCTAGGCCAACTTGATGTCCCCATCCACCACCATTGTATGTTTAAAGCAGATTGAGCATTTAAGCAAAAAGGGGTTTAAAAGAATTTCAAAGTTTGAGTCAATGACAGAAGTAAGCAAACAGACCTGTTGGTAAAGATTCTCCCAGAAGTCTTGAGTCATCAGTCTGAATAAGGAAAGAAAGGCCCAGCCAAAGCTATCAAAGCTGGTGTAACCATAATCTGGATTGGGACCTGCTTTAACACAGTAAAATCCTTCGGGGCACTGCCTGAAATATACAAGAGACATTCAAACTTAGCGCACACGGGACTGTCACCAAGGTTCATGAAATGATCTGAAATCCAGAGCTCACCCAGCATCACGACTTTTTCCACAGATCAAAGCGTCTCTCTTTCCTGGCAGGATATAAAAATTTTCTAAAGGAAAAGGAGAGAAATGTTCACATTTTGACAATGAGCATTAGGCTGTGATTTAAAAAATATGACTTTGAACTTGAGTAGAGAACACTGTTAATTTAATATGTTTTTAATACTTTTTCTTTTGTTATATAAAGCTGATCATCCATGTAACTTTTGAGATGGGGTGGGTAACGTGTTTTGCGCACAAAGGCACGGGGGACCCCCCATACGGCAATACACAGATTCGTGCACAATATTTAATAATATTTCTTTTCAACTACCAGTCATTAGATTCATTGTCTGGTAAAACTTTACTCTGACGGTCCCACGTGTCAATTTCTTCCCCTAACCCCAATAGCCTACGAATGCTCAAATGATAGTTAGTTGACATGTAGTTGCAATATTACCTATAATTAGTGAAATCATTTCTGAAATCAAGCGTAACCTTCCTTAATAACAAAACATTAATGTCTAGCATGAACTCACCAGGATTATTAATATAATAATCCTCGCAATACTCTGAATTTTGGTTACAGGCCTCTGTCCAGTTATAATCAAGTTCCTTGGCTTCATTCAATGTGGAATTGGGTGGCATCTGCACACACTTATTTCTTAAACATCCCATGAAGATTTGTAGTCCAACCAGAGCGAAGACGCTTAGGCAAAAAAGGGTCAAGATCATCACGTCGGACAGTTTCTTTACTGACTGGATTAAAGCGCCGACGATTGTCTTCAGCCCTGCGGAGAACACAAAAATACTGTCACTGTCCAGCTTTCGGTAACATTACTACAAAAGAAAAGTAATAGTATTTGTTTAAATGTGGCTGAATTAAAAACTGAATCCGTCCAGTTCGTAATGGAAGACGTTTTTATGAATTGGAAATGTAAAACAAGGACTGTATGAAAACATGAAAGACACTCAATGGACACAAGTGAAATCATTAAATGCATGGATCACAAACGAAAGCAGAAACTATTGTTTGATTTCTTGAAGTTTCCTTTGGTTTTTGGAATTAAAATGTAAGGTTTACAGATGTGAGTTTCAATTTTAGCTCAACGTGTTCATTCGGTGCAAACTATTTCTGATGCTTAGCTACTTTATTTTTTATAAATAATCTGGTGTTTTGGTTTGTGTCCCTCAAATTACGAATAGAAAGAAAATGATCACATTCAAAGTTTTTTATTTGTAAAGTATAATATTCACTGGCATTGCTACTCTAGACTGTCCATATCTTCTGAACAAGCTTGAAGAAAGCAGTCTGATCTACAGTAACGCCAGCATCTAACATCTCACCTGGGATGACCGATATAGTTTTCAGGGCTCGCAGAACTCTGAACGCTCTCAGGGCGGAGACCTTACCCAGATCCACAAACTCTGTAACGTATCTGAAACATGGAGGGTGGGCAATCTTACACTATAGAACATACAAGACACAAGGAGGTCAAGACGGCAGGCTAGCGGTCTAGGTAGCTCTGCTAGATTTATTACGTCTGTAGCAATACTGCATGACCGCATGGCTTTTTAGCATAACCGATAGCCTTTCTATTCTGCTTTTCTAACAGTGATCACAAATATGACATGAATCTGAAGATGACAATTAAACTGCATGGATTATGTGGTGTTAAAAAGGTGAAGCTTGTAATTTTTGGCCCGCAGGCTGCCTAATACTTTTCCCAAACTAGTTAACCAAATGTTGCCATGTTAGGACCATTAAATGAAATATTTTACTTTTTTAAATGTGACCCGGACAACAAAACCATCTTATGGATCGATTTTCCATAACATTGTGAAAATCTCCTTTGAAGTTCTTCTTCACAGATGCTGCAGCAGGCCGTGGCTAAGAAGAAACAGGTTTGTTTTAATGCTCTCTATTGGCTAACCGCTGTTATGACGTTGTGGTGAGTAGATAAACCTGAACGCAGAAATTCTAAGCATTACATAGATATCAAACTTGTGTGAGTAATTCTCAAAGAGCGGGCAGCAGCGAGATTGTATTTTATATACGTGTTTCCGGCCATTTTTTTGTGATTTTTGCTGCATCCACTCACAAAAATAGCGTTTTGAAATATTTACGGTGGGAGATTGACAAAATTTCTCCGTGGAACATGATCTTTACTTAATATCATAATGATTTTGGGCATAACAGAAAACTCCAAAAATGTGGGCCCGTACAATGTTTTGTTGGCTATTGCTACAACTATTCCTGTGCTACTTAAGACTGGTTTTGTGGTCCAGGGTCAAAAATGGTCAAAAAAAAGGTACAAGAGACAGTATTTGAATGTCAAACTACTGACTTCACCTTTAAGCAATAAAAAATGAACTGATGATAAGTGTGTCCTCAAGAGCAATGTAACCTCGCAGCCAGCTGGAACGGGGAAAACTTGATTTAGACATATAACAGGAATACTTACGCCATGACTATAACAATAAAATCCAACCAGTTCCATGGGTCTCGAAGGAATGTGAACTTGCCCACACAGAAGCCCCTGGCAACAATCTTTATGAGCGCTTCAAAGGTGTATATCCCAGTGAAAGCGTACCTGTTAAAACCAACAATAACTTGCTTGAACTGTACAGTATGCTTTGTTGATCTACAATGTGCAAATGAAATAGGTTGAGATCAACTTACTCTAGATTCTTGGCCCAACTCGGGGGTTGTGTGTAGGTCATGAAAGCGCAGTTGCCCAATATAGTGAACATTATAAACATGCTAAACAATGTGAAAACAGTTAAGGAAAGTATACTGGTGGGCAAGTAGTTAAAATAGCATCCATTGGAAATTGTTATTTTACAGTACGGTGTTAAATAGGTTTTCAAAGTGCACAAGGCTAAATATTTTAAAGATCTTTAAAAAAACGTTTTACATTCTTCAAATCTCAAATGGTTTTGCTTAAGGACCAACACTAAACTGTTCATAGTACACAAGCAAAAACGTCCATCGCGGTATAAAACACTGAAAAAAATTATGAACATTATTATGTATATGCACAGTTCAAATACTTTTATTCACATACATACGCTAACCTAACTAGATTTATATTTAAATAATTGTGTCAAGCATTGTTGTTTTTCTGACCTAAAATACATTTTTGGGTTGCCACACACCAGACTGAGAACCTCCATCTTACAGCAAAAACATATGAAACCCATCCAACCAAACGGTACGCAAGGTAACATCATTTCAGCCTTTGTGAAGGATATGAATGTACCAAAATCTTGATTGATATTCTCCTTAAAGGGTTGAAGGGACTGAAGATGTACAAGGCAGGAGTGGCGTTGAATCGGGTGATGGCATTTTGTTTGTTTACTATTATAAAAGTCTGAAGAAGAGGTAGAAAAAGATGATGACTGTAAGTGTCAAACATTAAAACGCCCATTTATATAACAAAAATAAACTCACGGTTTCATTGCTGTAAAACTGGTCCAGGTCCTCCAGCGGTGTGGAGACCATTCCTCGGGGAACATCTCCATAAATAATCGGCACTTTCTTGCCGGCCTCCAGGCCGCTGTTGGGTTTCCTTTTGGTTCCATCGTCCTTACTTCTCTCCTGTTTGTCTTTTGACTTCTTGCAGTTCTCCTCGGCGATCCTGCCCTCGATGGCCTTGAGAGATTCACGGGTGAACAATCGGAGACTTTTTGGTCCTGGTGGAGTAAACGTCTGCGCCATCTTTTCATCCTGAAGCTTCAGAGTGATTCTCTACACTTCCCCATGAGAAACAACTGGCAGAACCACAGATGGAGACAGGATGAGAAAGAGTGAGCGGGTAACTCACAGTATACGGTATGCTAAAGCTTTCTACATGAGCCATCTGGAACCACAAAACAGCAATTATGAAGTGATGGACACGACACGCCTATACTCAAAACCAGCATAGCTATCAGAAACACTTTGCGCTATGAGTCGAGGGATTTTTGCAGCCCCTTTCAGTTAAAAACATTGTAGGTTCGGTTCCTAAAGAAAAATGCCAATACATGCTTGGTGGTCATGGGTTTGTTTTCCAAAACAGCATCCAAGATAGACAACATATGCTATTAGCAGGCAAATCAGATTGTGATTATGTGATATATTACACAAGCCCTGCGTTCCTTTCTATCAAGCTGCACACCATCAAGACAGTGTTGAAATGAAGAACGCGTGTTATTCGTGACAAAACATGTTTTTTGACTGAATTACTTTCTCAGTCTGAGACCTAGCAAAACTCACAAGCAATGTCAAAACATGCGAGAGACACGGACATGTGTCTGCTTGGAATCATTAGCAGTTATCATTTCCTAATTCCATTACAGCGCTATAATTTGTCTTCAGGTCACTGAAAAGGAGACATCATTTCCTTCACATATCAGACTTTACAAATCATATTAAAACTGACAAATGGAGCAAGAGCAGAATCACGCTCGAAAAACAGCACTCTTGTCTAGGGACATTCAAGCTCGGCAATTTAACATGACACGCGATTCAGATTACACGCTAAAGCATACAAACCACAGTTTATGCTTTTTACAGCAGAATAAACATTGCGCTGTTTGGTTTGGTCGTATAATCAGCGGTTGCTAAAAGACTATTGTGAAATTTATCAGGCTGTTAGGAACATACTCTACATCTCCTGTTTATCTAATAGACAATAAGAAACCAGTATTCTGTAGTATCTGTACCGAACAAAGATTAACCAATGCAAACAAATCGGGATACACAATACCGAAGACAAATGTGATATGTAATGCGGTATACATTCAATGATTCAAGATTTGCCACTTGGACTATATTAAAATACAATCAAATATAAACTTGATAACCAACGTACATTTCACATTCTCTTGGCATTTGTGTGCCAGTCTCTCTGCATCCATCTGAAATGCTGCCTTTAGTTTGATGGCTTGAAAACATTCAGTTGCACATTAGCAACAAAAAATACTGTATATAGGCTCATTTGCACAATGTGTAGCCCAACAAATAAGCGTTCCTCAAAAAACTCTTTCCTTGAAATTCAACAAATATTGTATTATAAACTAACCCTATAAACACAATTCATTTCTAGGCAGTCTGATTCAAATACAATAAAACAATCTGTAAATCATATTGAGACCATTTTAAACATCGTTTGACTGTTTAACTTTCATTGAAATGATGGTGCCTAAAACGATCAAACCATTTAGAACAAACAGAGAAATAAGATCAATGTTGTCAAAAGACATTATCGTGGCATCATCGAGCTGTTTGTGACATCCATAAGAAATGCACCGGGCCTTCCGGAGTACGCTAAGGATGTAATAAATCCAGATTATTGCTGTACGCTTTGTCCTCAGAGAGATTAACAGGTTGTTGAACACATCTGTACTCTCGGGTGATTCAGCGGATCATTTTAATTAGAGGTCGAGCGGCGAACTGACAGGTCCAGATATCCGACGTGAGCCAAAATAAACTTCAAATAAAGCCCCGGGTCAACATTTGGTCAAAACTGTACTGAAGTGACTTCAAACGCATGATGCTCATCACACAATTACCATCGACAATAGAAACCTGACGCTAGCTCAAAGCCAATGAATCACTCTTTATGACAAACTGACTCCTCTGTGAGGCTTTTGAGCGGAGGTTAATAAACAAGGCAGTGCTTAGAATTCGTATTATTTCCGTCAGATAAACACAAAAACGGATGCAAAATCAAGACATGTAATATTGTCATAGTAATGCCATCGATAATACTTTAAAGTAAAATGCTTAATCACACATTACCCGAGCTTATGTTTACAGGAAAAGCACATACTGACAAAAGGCATCACCTGAATGCACTATAAGTCACCTGGACTAGAATAATGATTTGAAAGCACCACAGTTTACACTTTTGGGGAAATTGATTCTACATAAAAAACCCAATTTGTGTTTCATCCCTCCTGCACTCTAAATAAATACATTTTCTTGCAATTTTAAAATTCTTCCCATCTCTCTCTCTCTCTCGTTCCCACTGTGCCTTTGTTCAAGGAGAAAAACGTGCTTTTTCTAAGAAGTAAGGCCACAACCACAAATACATTTCCATTCCTGAAATGCACAGGCACTTCCCATTGTTTCCTGTTACCTCATGAACAAGAACATTACATTTCCCAAGTGTGCCTGTAGACTGGGGTGGACTAAAACCTTCACAGAGCACTTAGCAGAATGCCTCTGAATCACAAACCGTGCTCGACAACGGGCACACAACACTACACACGTTATATTCGTGCATGCCTGCTGAGATTTAATGCATTTATGTATAATGTGGATGCTTTGCAACAAAAAAATGACAAATAAATGAATATAATAATATTATAGAGGTGTGTTAGCTGAGGGGTAATAGCCTATAGATATAATGGCGGGGTTCGAAATACCCACAGAGAACGCTTCTATTGATTTTATCGTGGTTTTAATATTTCAGGGTTTTTTTTATTCAAATATTTTATAGAAATACAATCTGGCTGATACTGTTCGCCGAATATTCTTGTGACTCTTTACGGACGAATCTTTACGGTGAACTGCAAAAAAAGCAGAGGCCCGGAGATGATTCAGACTCACGAGCAGGAACAAACGCAAAGTGTGCGACGGTTCTCTCGAACTAGACCCAACATATAAAGAAACACGTAGAAACGTATTTAATCATAGTAATTTATGACTTGCGTTGTTTATGAGTTTCTGATGTCGAGATTGAGCAGGTTTAGGTCAAAGTAGTTTGTTTACAGTAAAGTTAAAGTTAAAGTTAGCGAGGCGCCGGGAAATTGTTTCTGAACTTTTTAAACACCAACTACAATTCACATGTACTTTGGAAATGGTTGTCAGTGCTTTTGGCTTTCATCGTTGTTGTTGTTGTTGTTATAAGTTAGTTATGACATCCATCTAGCAATAAACCTCAAACTTGACCTGGTCGTCCTTTGAGAACAGATGCAGCCTGTAATTTCGACGTAAACCTGATTAAACATTTTTTTTGTGGGGTTTAAAGTTTGTCCAGAACCAACACGTTTGTTACAAGGTGGCTGTAATTTGTTATTTACCTAAACTTCCATAGTTTTGTTAACTGCCGAGGCCCGCCGCCAAAACCCCACAACCAATCAGATGCCGGCAAACTCAACCGCCAAAATGACTGACAGGCAGACTGATTTATTTCAGTAGTCTAGCTGTCACAGTTATATGCGTGATTTCAAGAGCAATTTCATAAATATCTGAAATAGTAGGCTGGGGTGATTTTTCTTACAAGACCACTTAAAGCACTTTTAAGCCACTTGCTGGCCTCGGTAGACAACAGATAAACGATTTAACCATTTTAGTCCGTGTAATACAATCCACTGCATCATAAAGTGAGCATCATTTGCAACTGGTAAAATGGCCTTAATATTATGACTGACTGCTGAGGAAATATCTGATTTAATTTCAATTGGCGTCTGCTGGACTGTTGGGTGGGCAGAAAATACAGACTGAATATTAGTGGATGCAAGAGATGACAGGAGCTATATCGTGCAAAATGTATTTATTTGTTGTCATTGATCGTCTCTCAGGTGCACAATGTCCCTCACTAATAGTAAGACCTGCGTTATTGCTATGCAACATTTTCTTGCATGGCACATGCATATGCATAAAAAACACAAATCTAGCAACTAGAGTCAAATAAACCGGGTTTAGATATATGCAATTTTATGAATGAACTATTTTATATGTCCTTCCTTGCCCCACGTCAGGAATTAAATCAATCATTCATTGCAAAAGTGAATGCCCAGGGCGTCAACCATGGTTAGGACAGCTGCATGCACTCTCAACGATTCCCACAACACAAAACGGTGGGCATTTAAGAACAACACATGAAGCATTGCACTAATAATCATTCATCACACTTTTGCACCCTTTGAAATACACAATTTGCGTTGATTTGTGCGCACAGACCTGTGGCGCAGTACCGAGTCTGGTAACGTTAATGGATGTCGGATGAGAAACCAAATCCATCGTGTCCAGTACAGTGTGCTAATAACTTTACCATATTTTATAAACATATACTAGATACACAGAGGTAAGCACAGCCATTGACAGGCCATTCTCATCAAATAAATGATTTATTTATAGATTGCAGTGCAGGCAAAATAAACTATAAACAATTAACGTCAATTACTTGGTTATAATACATTTCAGAATGTGCTTTTCCACTGTCGAAGTTGCCTAAACATAATATAATTGTATTGCATTTAAAACAACGCCAAGCTTGTGTGACATTGTCGTTTTATGTACTTACAGATGATCGCTTTCATCAATACTTGGTGTTCTCACGTCCGGCGAAATAAGAAATACAAAAATAATCCAAACCGGAGAAAAATACATTCAGTGATGAAACTTTAAACAAGTGACGTAAATTTAGATCCAAGAGATTTTCAGCGGGGTGCATTTCACAGAAGACGGATGATCAGTGAGATGCGCCTGCGGGAGCGGAGCCGCGCGCGCTTCCGGGAATTCTGTAGGGAGCGTAAAGACCGAGATGCTTGAGGACGAGCTCAAAACTATAAAGTATGCGGTGCCGACTTTGCTCGGTCAATGCAGACATGTGTCAATGTTTTATTTACATGGGGGGTGTTTTGGGGTATTGATTATGCTGTAGTGACGTAGCCTGCCCCCGGTCCACTAAAGAATCGCCTATGGATGTTAAAGACGTAACAAAACCTTCCTCACAGTAGGCGTCGCAAATTGCCAGAATTTGACTGACGTGTGTGACGTATTGAATTTAGGTATTCCACTCATATAGGTGCCTTTTGAATCTGTGTGCAACGACGTAAAGCAGGTTACATTAAGATAACATTTAGCCTACCCTGCTATTTTCCAATGATGCTCCAACATAATTTAATAAGATAAGTCTGCACTTTTTAACACACCATTTACAGAATGTACAATGAGAAATTACCATATCAAACCTAATATGCGCTTCTCATCGAGTAGAACAGACCATGCTGAATTAACCTTTATTCAATTGCATTGCATTTGTGGCCCAATTTGAAAGCGTGCGCGTCCATCATCTCAGTTCTGCTCAATGAACAAACGCAAGGCCTCTGATGCCATCTAGCGGATAAACACGAATGATGTGCTGGGAATTACAGTGATTTAACCAAACAAAAATAACGAGTCATGAAGACATGCTTCAACAAACAGAGAGAACACGGATCACCGGTTGTGGGCCAAAGAGAATAAATGTAGTTAATTTAGACTAAGAATCGGTGCTCCACATATTCAGACCATCCATTGTCACGAATGTGGTAGGAGAAACCAATTGCAAGCAGCGACGATGAAGGGGTTAAACAGGATTTAATAAATGCAAATTACAAATACACCCACGATGGGGGAAAACTGAATTGAGGCGCGATACAAAAAACGTAAACAAAGACTTCCCACGAGGGGGCATAAACAAAAGACAAATACTTAACGCTAATAACTAAGACTTACTAAACATGCGTCAAAACAAGGCGCAAGGTAATTTCCAGAAAAGACACGGCTGAGGACCACGCCATGGAAACATGTACAACGAACAAGCACAAAACAATAGACAAGAGGGCATTATATAGGGAGACTAACAAAGGAGATAACGATGGGCAGGTGTGGGTAATGAGACACAGGAGGAAAGCTATACTAGGAACGAGAGGGGTGGGGCCAAATGACGAGACTGGAGAGAACGCATATTATGTCCTGATTGACAATATGTTTCTCTCCACATAAAACACGTGGGTCTGTCATGATTCTGCCCCTAGACCAGAAAATCAAGACAAGAGGAGGCAGAATCATGACATCCATCTGTCTGGCCCAGGTCCTCAGATCAGACGAAATAAATGAAAAGTCACATACCATTCATGTTCACGAATGCATTTGGAAGACATTATTCCACCAATTGAGCTACAGGAACCTGTCTGAGCGGTTTAAACTGCGTTATAGACTGAGGATTTAAATGTTAATGGGTTTGGGTAAGCATTTGAGCTACAGGAACCCATTCATGAAACTTCAAACTTTCATACAAATTTAAATCATAGGTCTATAAATTGGTCGGTCAGTTTAAACCGCAGTTTACGTTCTCCTAAGGGATCATGCACTTAAATAAATGATTTTCCAATGTTATCCAGAAAATGTGAGACTGTGGAGTATTAGGCCTGTTATACGGTTTGATGTGTCAAAGGAGATTATTTTCTCAAAAGCAAAATAACAAATACATTCAACGGTTAAGTGGAACAAGGGGCGTATTATCATATTAAGGGGGCGGAATGAATGAAGTGAAGCGAGTTTTTCACTGCTGTTTGAGTCAGTGACACGCAAGAACATTCATGTAGGAAAACACAGACGGATTGTTTCAATGGAAAACCAAGAAAGTGAGAAACAGGTGAGTTTGTACATGATCTGCAATTGACTAAATATAGTTTTAAACCTGGTTCTAATGTGATTTTGGTCGTTTCAGACAGATCATGACCGAGATAGTTTGTTGCAAAAGGACACGGATAGAGGTGGAAGCAGCTCGACGTCCTCAGCCTCTTTTAATTTCATAAACTCGATCATCGGATCAGGAATTATTGGTAAAGCTTTGTTGTACTAAACAGGGATAATGCATAAACGCATTAACAGTTTTGTGGCTCTAGTCATTTAACATGAGCCAGAATATATTCATAGCAGTTTCAACAAAATATGTACATGCACAATAGAAAGCACATTCTTCTTCTAAAGAGCATTTATGTTTGAACTTTAGTTACTAGATTCCCATTAATCCAGTTTGTGTGGATTTCAGTAGGTCAAAAAAGACGTGAGAACTGGTTAAGCTTTTACACGCTAAAGAATCACATGACTGCACAGCAGCCAGTTCATTCACATGATGCTCAGGGTAAAAAACTACACTCACAGATATGTTTACAGTCCTGTGATGTATCTTTAGGGTAGAGAAAAGGCGTTAACTCTTTAGTTAGGAGTTCATTTTTATATTTACGTGAATCATCATCTTTCTTATTAATCTCTGACGTATTTTTTGTTCGACCAGGTTTGCCGTACTCCATGAGTCAGGCGGGTCTCCCAATGGGGCTTCTGTTGCTCATTCTGGTTGCCTTCATCACAGGTACAATGTGCAGCATGCATGCTTCATTCAGTCCTGTCCGTCAGATGTCTTGCATTCATGTGATAAAAGTTTGTAACGCTGTTGAAACACGTTGACATGTCGTCGTATACTGTATTGCAGATTACTCCATCATCCTGTTGATTCGAGGAGGAAATCTGTCGGGAACTCAGAGTTATCAGACTCTGGTGCAAAGCACTTTTGGGTTGACGGGATATTTGATTCTATCTGGTCTGCAGTTCATGTATCCATTTATTGGTGATCACAATTTACAACATTTTCCGAACTTATCTGACTTGTATTTACGCTCAAAGGTTCATAAAGAAAATAAACTTCTGTTTCCCACATAAAGCCATGATCAGCTACAACATCATAACCGGCGATACACTGACCAAAGTGTTTATGAGAATCCAAGGAGGTGAGCTGTTATATTTGCATTGTGCTTTTTTTTTACATAGTCTACATTTCTTGTACTGTTTTTGTCTCATTTAATTATTATTTTGTAAAGCGTGAATGAAATCTTTTTTAAGTTAAAAACTTGAAAAGGTATATACATACTAAAATACTCAACTAGATTGAAACTTAGATTTGTGCTTACGTTTCTAGCGGGGTGAGAAATAAACACTAAATTCAAAAACGGTTATCTAAATACAAGACTTAATGTCTTACATACATTTCAAGCTTGATCAAAATGTAGCTAGAAAACCAGAATACAACAGACACTCATCTTAAGCACTTTGATGTGTTGTTTGTTTGTGCAGTTGGACCTGGAAACATTCTGACAAACAGACATTTTGTAATTCTGCTGTCCACAATTCTATTCACAACCCCTCTGTCTCTTTATAGAGATATAGCAAAGCTCGGAAAGGTAAAGTATTGCAAACAATTCTCTATTTACGGATGTATATAAATATATTTATTTTAAAACAATGTGTTATTTGTCGAATAGATGTTCCAAAAAGTCTGTACTTATAATGTGTCCCAAATGTTATTTGATGTCATCATGCGCTTCTTTTCTATGACAGCTCATGGTGACTGTATGATAGACAACATAGTGGCTGTCAATTTCCAACAGACCAGAAACTAGAATAAAAGTTTGTGTTTACACAATATATGGTTGTGTACTGTGCATATTCATTTTTTAATTTATAGAAACATACATATGTTCAAGAAAAGAAAAAAGTTCAAAATTAACAATTTGAAATTATTGGTAAATGTCTAAATATGTTTACATACATGCGTATATGTATATGCGTTTAAAAATACAAATTGATTATGCATAGTGACAGTACACGGACATATTATGTAAATACACACTTTTATTCTGGAAGCGATTAATCATATTCATTGTTTGACACTCCTATCAGAAGCCATACAAAACATCAATGTAGTGCACAAAGTTTATTGCAACTAAAATCCAAGTTTGTTGTTCATCAGTGATGTCAAACTTGACTTTTATTGTATGTCAATACAATAAATACTGTTCCTATATGAAGATAGAAACTGGGTTTGTTATGAAATGAGGGTGAAGAAATGAGACGTAAGTTGTGTTCCTTTTATCTGGAAGATGACTGAGCGCTCTCTCTCTCTCTTCTCTCTCTCTCTCTCTCTCTCTCTCTCTCTCTCTCTCTCTCTCTCTCTCTCTCTCTCTCTCTCACTCTCACTCTCTCTCTCTCTCTTTCTTTGTTCCAGGTGTCTTTATTATCCATTATTTTGACTGTTGCGATCCTCATCACAGTTATCGTGAAAGCAGCCACACTAGGACCACAGATGTACGGAAACTCTCTCTCTCTCTCTCTCTCTCTCTCTCTCTCTCTCTCTCTCTCTCTCTCTCTCTCTCTCTCTCTCTCTCTCTCTCTCTCTCTCTCTCTCTCTCTCTCTCTCTCTCTCTCCTGTGTTCATTCATACATAATGTCCACCATATGCTTGTATTTACTGACGGCAGCTCAGGCTAATATTTACCCCTGTAAATGCAGATTTCTGAGAAGTGACCCCTATGAGCTCCTGGTATGGATTTCCATCAGAGGCTTTGTTTAGTGAGCACATCCGTGGCATGTTGCAATGAGACACAACATAACGTTTTTATATTTATACAAATCTATAATTTCCTAACTTGTGAAGACCATTTATTGAAATTAGGCCACTAAATGGTGTTACTTGCATACGTTATAGAATGCATTTAAACACACATTGCCCATGCTATCTGAAATATGAAATGTCCTCTTCAGATTTTCTGATTTACTGTATATTTTGTTCACAGACCTCCGTCAGATGATGCGTGGGTGTTTGCTCGCTGGAATGTCATTCAGGCAGTCGCTGTCATGTCTTTTGGTAGGATTCTATTTGAAATTGTCATGTTTTTATTTCAGTATGGTCAGATTTTTGTTGTCTCAACATTACCGTGGCATCTTTTACAGCCTTTATCTGCCATCACAACAGCTTCATGATCTACGGGTCACTGCAGCAGCCCACGTTGAGTAACTGGTCTCTGGTCACGCATGTGTCCGTGGGTTCAGCTGTCGTGGTCAGCGCTGTTTTTGCGGCTGCAGGTTATGCAACTTTTACTGGCTACACGCAAGGTACACCCAGTTCTCGGATCAGACTTCCCATTGCAATCAATGGGAATGACTTTTCCAGCCATTTATGATAATATGAGTTTTTTTAAATCATATTATAGAGATTGCATGTTGTAATGTACTTCCATTACTTTTCTACATCAGGCAGTCACTATTTTTAAACGTACTATTTAGAAATGTGTAAGAAACACTTAAACTATTCATGGCAGTCCTGTTTTGCTTTTCCTCCTTTTGTTTCCTGAGGTGATATATTTGAGAATTACTGCAAGAATGATAACTTGGCCACATTCGGTCGATTGTGTTATGGTGTCAGTATAATCACCACGTTCCCTCTGGAGTGCTTTGTTACGCGTGAGGTATGACTTCATTTTTCGTCCCTGCAATAGTGCAGACCATATTGGAGGCTTTCATATAAAAGATACTTAAAAACTTGAAAAATTAAACCTCTTTAGCTCTCCTTTACTGTTCATTTAATGACTGGAAATGTTTGAGGGCTTTTTAAAGAGCGACAGATGTGTTTGTTCTTGTATTTTATCTTTCTGGTAAACCACCAGCTGTTTGAGACTTGATGGTTTTCCCACTGTGTCCAGGTGGTCTCTAATATCTTTTTTAAAGGAGAACTCGGTAACACAGCCCACGTCATTGTCACCATGGTGATCATATCGGCAACGACTGCCATATCCCTCTTTTATGACTGTCTGGGTATCGTACTGGAAGTAAACGTGAGTTTTCCTGTCAAACCATCAGCAAAAGAACAGTTAGCCGTTAGCAAGAAAAAGTTCACCTCCATTTTTATCAAGATGGAAAGTGCGATTTTCATGGCACAAAAAGTTCAAAACAGATTCATGATTTTTGGAAAATATCTAAACTGAGCTCTCGTAAAACTTGAGAATGCTGTCATTGTCTAATAAATGTCTCGTTTGTTTAATCACGTGTAAAAGCTGTATCGTG
Source organism: Barbatula barbatula (assembly GCF_947034865.1). Classification (NCBI taxonomy): domain Eukaryota; kingdom Metazoa; phylum Chordata; class Actinopteri; order Cypriniformes; family Nemacheilidae; genus Barbatula; species Barbatula barbatula. The sequence goes on from NC_136772.1 coordinate 1,520,270, forward strand.
TGCCTTGAGACCTTCCTGAGGAGATCCTATAAAGGTTCTTTGTTGGCCAGCATGTTTCCATAAAGTGTTCCTTTTAACACAAAAGGTTAACGTTTAACTGATTGCTCTTCTATAGCATTACGGTGAAGAAGAGTATTTAGATGCAATTTATTATTATGATTGGATTATTGTGTTGTTTCTGTTTTTCAGGGAGTCCTGAGCGCCACACCTCTCATCTTCATCTTTCCCTCTGCCTGTTTTCTGAAGCTTTCAAATGAACGCTGGTTTCGTGGGGAAAACCTCATTCCGAGCATCATCCTGGTGGCAGGTGTCTGCGTCATGATTATCGGTATCATCATGATGGTGCTCTTCCCTCAAGACTGTTCACACGGAGCTGATATGTTCTACTGCACCGTCTCCAACACCTCTGTTCTAAGCACCACCAGCACTTTCTTACAGATTACAAACGCTACACAGAATATCAGTCTGTTAAAGATTTGATATCGTAAGACCTTTTTATATACTGTTTTTAAGATACATTTGTTACGGCTTTAATTGCTGTACCATTTAATTGGTTTATTAAATAAATCATATCGCTGCAGTCCTTCTGAAACCTTGTATCTCCATTTGTTTAAAAGTAAAATTATTATTATTAGTCACCCTTAATGTTTGTCTGGGTTTTGCAAATATCTAACTCAATTAAAATTATAAAGTGCTTGTCAACTTTGACAAAATACAAATAGCTTTTAGAGGTAGTGTAGTTGGAAAACGTGTGCTTAAGGTAAATGGAATGCACCTGTAATTTCACAAGTAACATTTAATTTGTAGAAAGAATGTATAGATGTAAATAGGTCCGGCATGGGAATCAGGTGCTCTAGCAAGGATGCTCACTCACTAGGTGTCTTACGTATAACACATATTTCAAAGCAAGCATGAGTTTGCTTTTAGGACAGAAGTGAACACCAGTGCGTTGTGGAAACTGCTAAATAATTCAGATTCTGGCTCAACCTGAAAATCACAGGTTAAGATCCCAGAGAACACAGGTACAGATAAATGTTATGATTAATTGCACCTTTAGTCAAATTGGATCAAATGTCACGTGGATACTGTAAACTAAATGGATTGCATAATGCACATGAACACTTACAACTCTAGATGTCACTGTATTGCTAGAAATGTTACCCATTACTTAACCTCGTGAATTCCTAATGAACTTTACTTCTTAATATCAATGATATATCCTAATGATATTTTATATGCAATTTGCAATGTAAACAAACAAACTGTAAAGCGCATGCTTCAGGTGGGATTCTGCACATTCACTGCTCTATTGTGACTTTTGGGGGCGACATGCAAATTCACATCCCACCGTCTTACTAGAGTGTGAATATGAAGATGGGAGGACCGTGAATGACCGTATGAGTCTCTTTCTTTCTTCAATGGGAACAGAGAGCTTCTGTTGACTGGGGCAGGACTTCGGAAAATATGGTGGGAGTTACAGAATTGTAAGGGTGTAACGGGACAGAACCAGCTTTAGAGAGACCTGAGTGTTTATTCAGCGCGCGTCATGACCTGAAGATGATGAGTCTGATATTGTAGCAGCACTGATGAAGGTGGACCGCAGCGCGCAGCATCGAGGCCGATCAAGGTCAGTTCATACCGTGACTTTATTATTACGTTTTATTATCATCACAATGTTGGTCCTTGTCAGATATCGACACGTCGTGTTCGAGGTTGATCGGGATTCGAACCCACGACGCGTCGAGGCGGGATTCGCTCTGTTTTCAAAATAGTCAACAAACGCAGAAGTTAAACGAAAACGTTTTTATTAAACTTTGTATTTATGTCACATACGACACCAAACTAGCGAGGACTCTCCGTTTGTCCTTATGAAAGTTAACAGATAAAAATGCAGTTGCCATGGTTTTGGGGGATTGATTAGTTTTACTACATATGGCAAACTATGATCACTGTGTGACAATGTTAATTCGTGGTGTCTATTACAAATGCTACATGGTTGCTGTAGTAAGTTGGTAAGTGTGGGGTTGGTGTAGTTTTAATATACCGTAACAAATAGTTGTTTTGATGCGCCCATAGATGAAAGCGCATGACGCCCATGTCGCACGGGGTGAAATGTGATTTGGTAACAGAGATGAAAGATCCTCCTCCCCGGGAAAACACCTCCACGCAACCGTGCGCGTCGTTGGAGCCGCAGGCAACGCAACGCAACGAAGAGTCGACGAACTTACCGATCTAGTTTTTTTACTTCTCGGGCTGTAAATGAATGACTGCGGTTTGCTTTCTGTCTCACAGTGCCGTGACTCTCACAGCCGCTGCTGGGATGGATGGAGACGCGCGCAACAGAAGGTAAATATTGACAGATTTACTCATCCGCGCTGGGTTTGTATGTTTGGTGTAACTGTAGTTGGGCTGTTGTTCGTGTACCTGTTTTAACTTTGTAACCTGTAGTTTAAGAAAGTCTTCCTTTGGAAAGCGCGTGAGGAGACGTTTCCTATAACTGGATTATTGTCAGAATGGAGCGAGCATATGAATATGTAAATAGAGAGAAAGTGTGGCATTGCGTGTCGTATTGAATCGTAGCTTTTAATTATTTGGGGAGAAACAACCCGATGTGAATTCAGACGAGAACGCGCGCGTTGTTTGCTAATCTTTACTGACGTTTGTGCTGCTGTTTTCCCACGAAATGACGCTACTTCCGGGAGGATGTTAATATACAGGAACTGTCTTATGTTAGTTATTTATTCAAGACTATGGCTGCGTGCACATACCTCACTTGCGGTCGTCGCACTTGACCACTTGACTACTTTCATGACGTATTTCCGGTTTTTGGCCAAGTGTTCTAGCGGTCCTGAAGATCCCAAAGTGAGGATGTAGTATTTCTAACCCAATGGGACACACTTAACAAGGGCAAACATGTAACGTTAATTAATGTGGTGTTTCTTTTTATGTCATTGTACAAAATACACAACTCTGGAGTGTTCACCAATAAAATGTGCAACTAAGTTTAACTAAGAAATTATATGTGACAACTCATTATATAGTCAAGTCATGTCAGATTTATTTTTATATAGCTTTATTTGTATTGTATCAAAGCTAAATGCTAAAGAAAAACACATGTTAGCCAAACAGATGGATGTAAGCTTAGAAAGTTGTTGTGTAACTTGGAAAGCTTTCCGCAACATCTCGCATCGCGAGACCCTGGGAAAAAGTCTCATGATATATCGTGAACGTGATGCATGATGGGATACACTTAGCCCTGAATACCGCTTGGAAGCGGTTTTCAAGATTGTGTGATGTGCGTTAAGGGCACTGCAGCGTTTTTAAGACATTGGACAGACGTATGTTCTTACTTCCGTCGTATGCATGCACTCTCAAGTGGCCAAGAACGCAAGTGGCCAAGAACGCAAGTGGCCAAGAACGCAAGTGGCCAAGAACGCAAGTGGCCAAGAACGCAAGTGGCCAAGAACGCAAGTGGCGGTGTTTGGACTCAGCCTAACTGTGCGTTCACACCACCGCCCTCGAGAGCGTCAAAGTGCCCGGAAGTCATTCATTTTCAATGTGAGCGAGCAGCGGCCGTCGAGGCCGTTGAGGAGAGTTTAAATCAGGTCACCTTTATGGTAATGAGCTATGACGCCCTTAGGCTGCAACCAATAGGAACCAATCGAGAGGATTCCAGAGAAGGCAGTCCTGTACACTTTGGTTTACTTCAGGGCGTCCACCAATCTTTCTACAGCATTGTTGGCAGGGCGACCAGAGAGATTGTTTTGACGCTCTCAACAGGGGCGGTGTGAAAGCACAGTAACGGGATGGAACGTGAGGGCTTATGACAATAAGGCACTAGAAACATAGACAGCTTTGGCTGTTGCTAAGATGTGTCAACGTGTCCGCCATATTGGAAAGGGCAAAACTGCTCTACAAACTCACACAAGCTCAATAACTTACATTTCTAAAGTGATTTCAATGCTTGACAATGCTGAGTTTTCGTTTTCTTCTTTTGTTACTATGAATTAGTTACTTGACACAGAGTGTTTGTATACACCATAGACTATGGGATATGCACTATTGTAACTTATTAAGAAATGTACACATTTTGGTGTTTTGTATCAAGAAAACTTTACTGTACTAAGCCTGTCCCATATGACAGCGACATACGATTAAATGGTCAATGCAGTGTTTGTGTACGTCTATGGCACTGTGTTTATTGTAGATGAGTGAGTCTGATAGGAAATTGAATGAAAGGTCATAATGTAAATGGGAGGTGGTTGGTGATGGATCATCTGGTGACACCTTTGTGTTTATATATAGTGGCGAAGTCCTGGGAAGAAAGAGCGGGTCTTACTTTGGTTTTTTAACCACCACATTTTTGGGCTGCAAAGGAAAGAGCTATTGATGGATATTGTGAGTTTTGGAATTAAAAGGTATTTTGTATAATTTAAGTTAGTTTAATGTGTTGGCAGAAATTCCTTGCAGACTGGGCATTTAAAAGGTTCCTTCAAGATTCTGTTGGCATTGACTGTACTCGCCTCTTTTCTTCTTTTAGAACACAAGAAATTATTTTCAAGAATTTTAAAGCTGATCATTTTTCCATACTATGGAAGTGAAGTTGTCGATCATCAACTTTTGTGTTCCACAAAATAAAGAAAGTTAAACAGTAAATGACCACAGAAGTTTTGTCTCTTTAAGAGCGTGTATGTGTCTAACCATAGTTCTGCTGTCCCGGATGTGTGTTTGTTTATGAGACAGCGTGGCTGTAATTAAAGTCCCTGTTGTTGCAGGCATTGCCTCGACCTTTGACATTAATGCATTTCCTGCTTGCAGAGCTGAGAAACGCTCTCGGACACATGTGGAGGTCATGGGAAATGAACTTTTGGGAGGAGAGAAATCTCTAGAAAACGCTCTTGGTTCATTTCTTTGCTGAGGAAATGAGCATGTAATTGCATTCAAAACTACTACTGTACAGATCTCAGAAGAAACACATCATATGGCTTTCATTTCCCTTTAGATATGACTGAAGATACATATCTACTAGACTATTATGTTGTGCTTCATTTGATCTTCGAGCCTTATCTTGTGTTAAAATCTATAGCTGCGGTGCTACGGGTTCACAATGACAAGACTCTACGCAGAAATGAAAAGACGTTTCACATATACGAACCAGACATTTGTCCTTGGATACCACATGAGACCAATTATCCATCTATATAATGAGCGATGGGATCTGGAATCCTGTGTTCACATTAGAGTCAAATATGATCTTTATTAACATACTTTGGACTTCAGGACTTTGGAAATTTGTGCTCAATGGCTTCAGATTTAGATGATGTCAGCTCTGAATGTTCCAATAGCTGGAAGGATTTTCTATGAAATCTGAGATATTTTCCAGCACGTTCTCATCGCTGTTTTTCCTGCTGTTATCGTTTCTCTTACGCACATACATTTTCTCTCCCGTTGGGAATGAGCGCATCTCCCCGTTATTGGGATTTTCAACAGAAATGATTGGAAGAAATTGAGACAGTAGTTGTGTTATTTGGAAGCTGGATTTTGGTTTTGTCTAGCACGGACCTGTAGACCTTCTGTGTGGTGAAACTCTTTTTGGAAATTGCACACACAGTATTTTCTAAAGTTGCCTAATTTATCTGCACACTTGGTTCAAACATGAGTCTGTTTCCACACGCCGGTTTCTCGTCGTATCATTTGTTTGTGAACAGCATTACATTTATGCATTTGGTAGATACTTCTATCCATACAGTTCTTGTTACCAGTGTGTGTGTTCACTGGGGATTTGAACCCATGACATGTGTGTTGAACCCATGACCTGTGTGTTGCTAACGCTATGTTCTGCAAGTTTAGCTACAGGAAGTCCTCGATTTACGCATTTTACCAGACTACCTAAATTTGTAGATTTCTTCCCCCAGATCCGTAAAAAATACACAAAACGCCTGGCGATTCGCTCTAGGCCTGCCATCACCTCACTGTAGATTTCCCCGCATACTCATCTTCAGCAAGCTCAGATTTGCACAAAAAAGACAAATGAGAGGAATTTCAGCTTCATCTGAACTCTCTAAGCGGCAAATATGAATGCAAGATGTGAAACTTCACAGGTTTTGGCAGGACTGTGCCGTGCGCTGCTGCAGTTTGGCTTCTTTCGCTCTTGACATCTGTTCTTGGAATTCGGAGCTGGACGGACATTTAGTTGTGTGAGTAGCTGTCAGATCATTTACTCACTTATGATGTAATGTAAAGTGATCTTTGACCATTTCCAAACGATCAGCACGGACCCCTAGGGCCCTATGAAATCCATTTGATTTTATCCCATATACCGTTTCAATATTTCACTGCAGCAGCACAGAACAGGAGTCACGTGACGTTAGGTGAGCGGCGAGACTCGCCAGCAGTCTCTACTGTGAGACGCAACAGGACAATAACGGATGAGAACTTTTATTGGTTTTATTTCTGACATTTTGCTAGCACGAATAGGACCAAAAGTGCAGAGTCAATAGCGCGTCGGAGAATAGCGCCTAAGAAGGTTAATGTTGTTTCACGGAATGATGTGATAATAGTATACTGTAGTATAATATAAGTATTGTATAGTATACCGAAGTATTTTTTCAATGTGGTCAAATATATTATTATTCTATATTGTATAGTAAAGTACGGAAGACACGGAATCCAGAAACATGTGAACAGAAAAAAACTGAATTAGGGAAAGAATAAAACAGGTTTCTTATTGTTGTTGTGTCATCCCTCATATTGCAAGCCATATTTCTCTGGCTCCACATTTGGGATGCTTTTCATGAACTGGCCCCCATGACAAACTAACTTAATTGTCCTGCTTTAATCCATACAGTATATATATGTATATATGTTATTAAACCATTTTTAAAGTTCATTTTATTTTTTATTTTGTAATAAATTAATATTTTTAAAACATATGTAAAATATGATTTAATAATAGTAAATAATATTCTCTGTGGTCGAATTATAGTAAAATGTGGGTGTGTCAAAACCTATTCAAGTTTACCAGACTTTTATTTTCAAGGGTCGCAGCAAAGCGTGTTTCATAGTAGATTCAATGCAGTTGAAAGCACCACGGGGCATTACACGTACTGTACATGCAACCCAACTACTTAGACACGCAAAACAAGCAGATTATGTAAACCGCATCTGAGCAATTCTAACGTTATTTATTGCACGATTAGCATGTTGTTTACTGTGCAGCGCTGAGTCCTGGTTAAGATGTAATATATTTACCAGATTCCGTGTCATTCGGTGTTATACAGCAAATTAAGTTTTTATGTCTGGATTCTGCAATTCCGTCTGCGTTTTCCGCATTGTGGAAAATATAGGGCCCCCCAATAAGGGCCAGGGCTTCAAGAGACGGCGTTACTTCAGGGATTATGGCATTTGAGAATTATTGTAGATTTGTTCCTTGTTTCTCACACTCTGCTTTCTCTCTTCATACACACACAGCTGTGGCCTTAAATGTAGTGTTGAAAGCCAAAGAATTACACTATTGGTGTGATAAAGTTTTTCAAAGCTGAAAGATGGTTGTTCAGTAAACGCAGAGATAATGTGACTATGTTTATTATTTCTTGTGATGACATATGGTGCCTTAATATGCTGCCTGTGTAGGCAGCTCACTAGATTTTGGTACGGAGCTAGTGTCTGTTGATGCCATAGATCTTCAGCACATACCATAAGTCATGACTCCTCCGCATACCACACGCACAAGCTCTCTCGACAGCTGTATTCAACAGAATACTTTCATTAGAAGAGTGTTTCTGTGCGACACGAGAGCTGATCTCTCCTGCCTCCCCTGTTTGAAGAAAACAAGGCCTTTATTTTTGCATGTTGTGCTTCTCAGCTCTGAAAGAGAGTTAGTGGCAGAACTCCAGAGAACGCCGGAGAATGAGGCTGGCTTTGTTTGGTTGTCGGTCGTGCAGGCAGTGACCGTAAACAGCTTTGAATACAGCAGAGAACAACATGCACCAGATTGATGAGTTTGGGGTGAATGGGTTGATGTGTTTGGGGTAGGTGGGGTAGGTTGACTCTTCCAGTGGGCAGATACGGTGAGCTAAACCGCATTCCACAATATGATGCGTGTCGAGTTCCTCCAGTGTGATGCGTTTGTTGGCAGGATTTTAGTATGCTGTCAGTGTTGTGTTTACGCTTACTGTACAGAAGACACCCATGAGCACTTGAAGACGGGCTTTACGTGATGAGTTTGCGAACCGACAGTGTTTATATTTATATTATTTATTTAATGCTCATTATCGATTTTCTAAAAGTAAAAAAATGTAAGAGCTGAGATTTTAGCAGAAATACGTCATTGCTCCGTGTGCATATACGCCGTTTGAAACAACAACAGCGTGTTTGTATAAACAGAATTGTTAATATGAGCTAGGCTCTTTCAAGACACCATGAATACAGTGCTGTCATTGTCTAATAAAAACGAATTTTAAATTTGAAAAACATGTTGAGAGACCCCCGCGGTCTGTTCAGTGGCGTGCTGTTTTCTAACACAAGACTGCGTCTTTGTGGATGACTTCATGCGTACGCTCACTGACAACCTCCACAATCACAGCAGTCCTAGATTCACCTCATAAAACCACACTGAACCTGCTGTGGGAACTGAAAGGACCCATAGTTTTCATGAAGAAATGCTCCTTCACAGACCTTTCCACCTTCATGTTTTGTGTTTTCATGAACACACTCCAAAGCCACAAATCCATCTGACTGCATTAGTGAAACCTCACACACAAATCCTTTTCAGCCATGCGGTTCTGCTCATATATTGTGGAGGTGATGGATGCATGACTTTATTTGTTAAGTGAGGTTTGAGGATTAATTTGATTGGTTGGTCCGTGATTCGACGTAGCCGGATTAAATGTTTTTAACAATTTGCAGTTAAACATTTGGTTGTATGGTGTCACGGAATCAAAGTATTTGGTGGTTGGCTTGATGTTTGCCAAAGCATTACAATTTTAACAGACCTTTTTGACTTGGCCCAGTATACAACCACCCAGAGCATCCTAGCAACTCCCTAGCAACCACTTGGAGCAGAAGTGCCATCACCTAGCAACATCCTCCTGGCAATCATAGTATCCCATCATTTGGACTACTTTTTTTTAAGATCGAAAGATCATTTTAATATGATATCATGGTATTTTGTTTTGTTCGGCACATGAAAATCCAGATTTTCCTCTCGTTGTAATTTTTCTATGAAACTTGAAACGTGTAAACGTCCATCTGTCGTATCGATTATGAATCAAAGTTATTCCGTTTCAAACAGTTGAGCTGGACGACACACACAGTACTGGACTTCTGCTGTCAAACATGTTTGTCTTGATGTTTCTGACTGGGTGGTTTTCATTTCATTTCATTACGGCATTGCTGTGATGTGAACACATACAATTTTGTCAAATCGTTTTCCCCCTGATGTCATTTTAACTGAAGCGTACACAACAGCTGTCAAATTAGGTTTGGATGTCAAGACATCTTTTAATACTTAAATATTAATATTTTCTTTAAAACCTTAAAAAAGGTTTTGTTCCTTTGAATCTGTGTTTACATGCGTACAAGTTAAGTCACTTGTCTATTCTTTAGTATATGTATTTCTTTATTTCAATTTCTTCAGAACTCACCATAGAATGACACAAATGTAACTGGGAATTATATTGTGACACAAATAAAACTCCAATAAATCAAAACTTACATTTTATTATTTTCAGTGGTTACCTTTTATCTAGAATTATAGAGACGCTTTTTATTATATCAAGCAGCATCTTGAGGCCTCGCCATTAAATGCTTTTTAAACAGTTTTACAGCTCACATCTTATTGGATGTTTTCCTACTTATTCGGCCCAAGTCATAATATTAAAAACATTTTAAAAACAAATAAGATAAAAAATATATTATGTTATCAATGGAGCTGTAGTGTGTATTTATACATATAGACACAAGCCCTCGATATGTTCCACTCCGACTTCCTGTTTAAACAGGAAGTGTCAACACGATACAGTCAAAGTAGAGGCTTTGGTGAGATGTTTTAGGTTGATAAAAAAATGACCAAGACTCAGTAGAGGGAGCCACACAGACATACTTGCATGTTATAAATATCGTACTAGAATTATACGGATGGCACAAACACAATAGTGAATGCATTAGCAGCACACTGAAGCAGATATAAAGATTCTGAAGTCCAGAAGCGTCTGGCGACTTTCGGATGCTACTGTGTGTGGAGAGAAAACTCGAGCTGGTGTATCTCTGGCAAATGTGTTGTCTGTAAACAATGTCTCGTTGTTTCTTAAGAAAGGATGTATTGTGTTAAAATACTTTCCTCTTTTGACTTTTATGTAAATGTTCTTGAGCTAATAAAGGGGAAACTCGCAAACGTTGTATACCCTGTATATTCCAACTCGGCAGGCGACACCATTAGCGGATTTGAGTTTCACTGCCGTGTAGGTAAGCTGAGCGTTTAATTCTGATGACTTATCTTGTAAATGGTACAAAACATTCCTGCGAGTGTGGGATTTGAACCGTTTCTCTTCAGCATTGCTTATCTAAATGCCTGGCAGATGTTTTGACCAGTCTGTAGAGAACAAGATTTTTAGCTGGCCTTGTCTTTCCGTATCTCTGTTTTCCGTGGTGGGAATGTCTAGGTCAGAACATGTGACCCCGAAGAGTCCTGTGGGTGAAATGGTAGAGTGAGAGTTCATCGACCAGTACAGTGACCTTCTACATGACCTTTACAGTATGGGGTCGTTCGCGGCTCACATCTGGATCGCCCATGGTGTTCTGAATTTAGTGTACTGAATCTCGATTTCTTTCCCTTGGCACTGGTCATGGGAACGCTGCTTTAGTGTGGACCATAAATGTTATACGCTTCTCTTAAACTTTCTTACCTTTCATGTCTATGTCCCATCAGCTCCCTTTTGAGAGTCTTAAGTAGTTTTCCTTAAAGGATATATTCCTTAAATAGAATATATCTTGACTTATAATGTATTGAAAATGATGATTTTCTTGGGCCTGTGTGTTTTTATTCTGCACAAAAAGTACCAATTAGCTTCCTAAAAGTAGACATCCATTCTTGACATGTCCTTACCGGGTCAATATTAAATATACCAAAGTATATTTATTTTCACAGACTTTTCTTTATATTATGTAAATAGGGATGTGGCGGTGATGACATTTTCCCACCGGTCAATAGACATGTAAAAACACCGGTAGTACTGGTGACACCAGGAGTGAGGGGTGTGCTGTGTGTGGGGTGGTCGAAGATGCGGCCGTGCACGTACATCAGGTTTGAATTAGCGGCATTTCGGGAACGGCAATTGCTTGAATCAATGATAGGTTCAACAACTTTCTTAACTACAAAAAAAGTACAATGACATTTGCTTATATTGAACACAAACCTTACAAAAGAGTAACCACTGCACACACTATGCAAAAATAAAAAGAAACAAATATTAAAAAACCTTAAAGGTTGCCTTTAACAAAATGAATAATCATGACACACATCAAGCAAAAAATAATTAAGAAACGAAACTTAAAAATCTTTATGCTAAATAAGTTGCCTATATTAAAAAAACGACTAATCACGGCACACACTGTGCAAAAAACTAATTAATAAGAAACGAATAAGAAAGGGAATACGATACAAAAATTTTTTATGTTAAATACATGGCAAAGGACTGGCTTTTAAGTTAGAACCAAAAGAAAATAATAACTTGATGCTTATATTCTACTACATGTTCATTGACAGAAAAGCCTCCGTCATCGTCTTGTCCGTGAGCTCACTTCACTCTCCTCCCGTGAGGAATAAAATCTGACTCCTGCTGCTGATCTTTGCTGCGACACTTGTTCCGCTTCAATATGATGGTGGGGTCGTGACGTAAGTGATGTAATCGGTTGGCAGGTGAATACCGTGTATCACCAGTGACATCGACTATTGCAACAAGCCTATTATGTAAGATGATAGAAAACTGTTTAGTTGATTTTTAGAGGATGTGTCACATATGGTGCACAGTTTAACACTTAGGCTTGAAATAAATGGGATGCAAAGAGAAAAGTGAATTCATGTCCCTGTGTGTTTTTCTGCTTTTCTATTTTGTCCCAGTCTCACCCCCCCTCATCACTTTCTTTCTATATCTTCCCATCCCATAATGCTTTTGGGGTAATATCCTTTCCAGACCTTTTCTAAACAGCTTGTGTTTACTGTGAGCGACCTCGCTTACCATATTACCAGCTGTGACTGCGGTTCTGTGTTTCGTCTGTCCACGGGGAATAATCCCCCCAACCTCCTGCAGTTACCCGCTCTGTCTGCCAAACACTTCTGACCAATCAGAGTCATTTCTTTGGCTCACGTCCTGCCCGTTTCGTCTGGCTGTCATTTTATCTTCATCATCTGACAGAATGGTTTTAAGTTTTGATCTTTTCTTCTTTTTGTAAAAAAGTGGGGATGTTTGCCATCAGATTCCCCGGATGAACCTTTTGTTGCTCATGGGTTGCTGTTTGTTAGCTCAGGAGACGATTGTAAGACGATTGCGACATTGAGGATTGTAAGAGAACTGTTGACGACTATAAATGTGGACGGCACCGCACAGATCTTTTGGTTTTGGGAAAAGATATTGAGTTGCTGGTCCGTTCACAATGCAAATGTGCATTTGCATTTGCAATAATGATAAATGCAAAATAATAAAGTGCATCTAGGCTCATAACTGAGGTTAAATGTCAAAAGCATGCGGTCGAATACCTTTTTTCACATAGATTTGTCTGGTAGAGAAAGAGCTACGCCAACACGAATAAAGCTTTACGTGTCCTTATCCTTGAAACCTACGCATGGTAATAGATAAAAGAAAAGCCATTATGACCCCAAACTGCATTAAATCCAGCTTCATCAGCAGAGAAGATAAACTTGATTTGTGGCAACCACGTCTGGTGAATAATTGGCTGGCAAAGCATGAAACCATCTACTATAATTCACGAGACATTTACAAACCAAACATTTATTATTCTTGCTTATCGTTGCATGGTTTTACTTCTTTGTCATATAATTACTTTTCATCTTTAAGACGAGTAGATTTGACATTTTTGTTTACTTTTGATGCTTTTGTTTCGGTTGTGGAGCAACATCTGAGAAACAAGTCAATATATCTACTACAGTATGTAATATACAAAGATATTTTAGATTTTCTTGCCCTGTGTGGTTGTACGTGGAAATTCAGCCCTAATTTCCAAACATAGCCAACATAATGCCCTCATTCACAGCCGTCACACACATTCAACATATCTGCGGAGAGGAGCTGTCAGCAGTGAGCGCTTTTACCATTCTCCCTGTTTTTATAAGGCCAAGGGAAAACTGGCAAGATCAACATCTGTATCCAGCGAGGTCTGTGGGTGCTGGAAGCGGCGAATTTAAAGCGAGAAAATCACCAAAACCCCACCTCGCAGGTCTGATGACTCTCATTGTGAAGCTAAACTGGGAACTCAAGGTCACGTCTTCCTGCCTTTCTAACGCTCACTTTGAATTCAACTTTCCCCTGCGCAAACAATGATACGCACTTCAAATAGTTGTGAATAAACTGAGTCAGAAGCGAGGTCCCATTCAGGCTTGTTCTCCTCGCCAGGAATCAGGTTTGAGCATGCAAACACTCTTTGACTTTTAGACAGTAATCTTTGAAAGCATATGACTGGAATTTGTAGGGCCTCTCCCTCCATCCACCTGATTGTTTCAGGCACTTTAACCTCTCGGAGAAAGCTACGGGTAAACATTTTATCATAAGATGTATAATCGTAGATGTTAGTCGCATTAGAGACTCGCAAGTCGTCTGTCATAGTCGGAATCTGCCAAGGAACATTACTACTTCGATTTGACTAGTAAAAGCATGGTTATGCCAGTGTTTAGATGGTCTCTATTGAGGATTAGGGCATGTCACACGACTGCTCTCAAGTTATTTATTCGTTTGCTAGATGCTCAGCCTTTCACGGCCACAACAGAATGTTTACGTACTATTTTGTCCTCTTTAGTTTATGCACGGTTAAACACTAAATTGAGTTTCAATAGTTTAGTTTTTCGCCTCAACCGATTAAACCCTGTAAATTAGTGACTATTCGTTTTGTATTTTCTGTCCTTCATGACGCAGTCAGACTTGTTCCTATTAAAGCACAGTTGGAACCCGGGAACTGACAGCTGGGCTGAAGCAGAACTGTTTGGATGCACCGGTTTATCTCATTAAGTCAAATCTGGAGTTTTAGCAAAACAATCTGTTTCTTCCTACGCAGCGGTCTGGTTCAGCGCCTCCGCAGGCTTCTGTTTGTGAACTAGTCACATGATAAAGAGAAGAACCCAGCTGACAGACGGACGCATGTGAGACACAGCTGTTCTTTGAAGGAAGATGTTTAAAAGTGTATTAGCGCACGATTGGTGAGTCAGTGTCTGTCAGGAGCGACTCTTCTCATCTAACCTGATCAAACGCATTTGTGAAGTGTGATTTAATTTGTCCGGTGTCATAACAGCATATTAAACGATTCGTTATTAAATAACTGGTTGCTGCTTGATCACATCACATGTCAAATTTATTCGGGCATTTCCCTTATTCGGTCAAACACAGAACTGCTTTCTGTTTTGCTATTTTTGACCGAATATTTTCGTTTGACGAAAATCCAGTGCATCCCTTTGGCTGTTATCATTTCATAACCTTGACTCGAGTGCGTTGATGTGATCACGTGAGGAGTTAAATGGGTCTTATGGCGCAAATGCGTGTTTTTTTGTGTCTTTTGGTATGTTATAAGTTGGCCATGCATGTATTAGATACGTAAAATTGCTCAAATTCAAGTGTCGGCGCAAAAGATGCATTCTATCTAAAAGCGAATGCTCACCCAGACCTGCCTGAAACACCCTCGTGTAACCACACCCCCACAAATCTACATCAGTTCGTGGTATGATTCCACTAACACCGCCCTAAATGTAAACGCAAGTAAGATGGACGTACCTGTCAGTACAATGGCATTGGAACCTGATGTTCCAAATATGGTAAGAAGCGTTGCGTCACACGCTTGCGGTATTCGACCAATCACCACGCACAGGTTAACTGGCCAATCATAGCACACCTCGCTTTCAGAGCGATGACCTTTGTTAAAAATCTGCACGTTTCTGAGAGGCGGAGCAAAGAGGAGAATCAAACATGTACGGTATGTGGAAAATACAGCATTTTTGAACCTTAAATCGTGTTTACACATTGCGTTTCATCTTAAACAAACCATAATATTTGTTTTAGCCGTGTCATATGACCCCTTTAAAAGCACAGATAAACATGAGATGACAGACAGCGCAGAAGAGACGTGTTGTTGTTGTTCCGCAGGTTTAATTGAACCTCTGGGTCGTGACATGCCTGAGCAAGAATGTGGAGAAATACTTTTGTTTTACTCTCTCGGGGTTGTTTGAAACAGATTTAAGGTGCGGTCACACTCGGCTTTGAGCATGTCCATTTATTTTTGAGTTTGTTGCGTGATTGGATGTGATGTCATGCTTTAAAGACCAAAAATTACACCAAAGTAAAAATTCACTTAAAAATGAATGCTGAAGTGATATTGTTGTTTTAATCTTTAATCGATTAAGATATATTTGATACTTATTTATGCTTTTCATTTTTTTATTCCTTTAGTATCTTATGCCTTGTTTTCCAGCACAAATATCTAAACATTCTTCGATCGATTTACAGATATGATGTCTTGTTTAAAGCATAGAAGCTCTCAGTCCTAAAAGACCCAAAACGGTATAAAAAAGATACTTGAATTAAGCTTGGTAAATTTTTTGAAGCTTGAATAAAAATTCGTATTGGATAAGAAGAGAATTTTTCATTAAATAAGCATTTGTATTGTGGTCAGTACAGTTCAGTGTCATTTGAATTTTAACAAAATCAAACCAAAGGAGTGACATAAAGTCATCCAACAGAAATGTGAAAGATTTTCCTAAATACATGACCAAAAACAGATCTATTTCTTAAAAGTGAATATGAACGTGTTTTCTTTGCAGTATTTGAGGTCTGAAAAAATACAGAGCGTATTTTCACCGGTTTCTCCAGTTTTTATTTTCTGCATATAAATGCAAATTGAAACAAGATTTTTATTTGAAATTTGGGAGAAATGTGGTTAATAGTTCCCAGAATTAAACTTAAATGAACATTTACCCAAACACACACCTATAAATAGTCAATTCATAACATTTGAATAATATCTGTAAATCTTTTTTGTAGGCTTTTACATTTCTGCCTTGTAAAGTTTAATATGTATGTACTGTTGCGTCGGGCCTGATAATGATGAATGATACACAGACACAGCTGAAAGTGATAAGACTTGATTACATTAGAAACACAGTCAATGCTGTTTCAACAGGTCAGTGAACAGTGAAAGATCAAGTGTTTCATGCTAAATCGAGTGATACAGGAATGTATTTCACCTCTGAGCTCTCAGTTTCAGTTTTCTACAATTTAAAGTATTTGAAGATTATAGAAAAAGCAATTGCTGTGGAGTTTTGGCTTTGTTGGTATCAACAGTTAAGTTTACACATGACTGTTTTGTTTTTATTCTACAAAAAAAGATTTTATTGTGTAAACATGTTAACTATACAAAATATAAGATTAATTGTGAATCTTGACATGGAATTAATAAATCTATTGACAGCTATTGTCTTATTTCATTAGTGCTGGAGGTTGTTTGTTTTCATATACTGTATATTTGTGCCGATACAGAGTTAACATAATTGTTTATATTATTTACAACAGTTCTTATATACTTAATATATTTAATTAAACAATTGGCAATATGACCACAATCAGCTGCCACACACACACACACACACACACACACACACACACACACACACACACGCACACCCACACTCACACACACGATACACAGACATACACACGCTCTGACGCGCACACACACACGCACACACACACGCACACACACACACACACACGCTCTGACACACACACACGCACACACGCTCTGACGCACACACGCTCTGACACACAAGTTCCGCAGACATACACACGCTCTGACACACACACACACACACACGCTCTAACACACACACACGCTCTAACACACACACACACACATGCTCTGACACACACACACACACACACACACATGCTCTGACACACACACACACACACACACATGCTCTGACACACACACACATACACACGCTCTGACACACTCACACACACACACGCTCTAACACACACACACGCTCTAACACACACACACACACATGCTCTGACACACACACACACACACACACACATGCTCTGACACACACACACACACACACACATGCTCTGACACACACACACATACACACGCTCTGACACACTCACACACACACACGCTCTAACACACACACACACACACACACATGCTCTGACACACACACACACACACACACATGCTCTGACACACACACACATACACACGCTCTGACACACTCACACACACACATGCTCTGACACACACACACACACACACACATGCTCTGACACACACACACATACACACGCACTGACACACTCACACACATACACACGCTCGGACATACACACACTCTGACACACACATACATACATGCTCTGACACACACACACGCTCGGACACACACACGCTCTGACACACACGCACACACGCTCGTACACACACATGATTCGCTGACAAGGCATGCTGGAGTGTTACGCCAGGGTGGGAGGCATAGATAGTCTCTGATGTCATTAGAAGGGGGTGTGGCATTAAGGTAGGCCTGCCACTTGGGTACAGACTTGCTCTAGTCCAGTCTTTCTCTCTCTCTCTCACTGTGTGGATTAATGGAATATGTCACATATCTAAAAAGAGGATTTTCACAGCACAGCCTAGGAGGTAAGAAAACTAATCGAAACAATCGAATCTGAATCTGTGTTTGATAAAGCCTTCTTGTGTTGTACCTGTGAGGCAGGTAACTCTACGGCACTGAATGTTGGCAGATCTGTGTTGATCTTGTTGGTGCAGGTTCATAAGTGACTCAGTTTATTCTGCCATGTTTACACTACGAGATGAAACCAGTCACACGGCGGTACGTTATGTGTTTGTTTTCATAACTCCTTCTACCTGGAAAATAAGTCATAAGTCATCGGGCAGGTGTTATCAAGAATCACACTGTGGGTGTTTGAGAGTTTGTCCGTTCAATAATAAATATGAAGTAGAATAAAGTGAATTATTCCTGCTAGTTTTCTTTTGAAGCAGCGGTCCATTGTTAAACTGGGTTCTTAAAATATCCCGGGTGGAGTCGTGCACGGAGCAGGAAGGTGTGGGATGTTGTTCAGTTCTTCTTAAAACGTAAACCCACCTTTTCCCAAAGGTTCAATTCCAGACCTGTCTAGCACACAATCCCCCTGTAGGATCTCGCTCGGCTTTGATGTGACTGTCCCAGATTCGCTCCGTATGCTTCTAAAACAATCCAGAGGCAACAGTTGACATGTTTCGGGTATTGAAATTCCGTCCACAACTGTCGCTCCCGGGAAGCCTCCTCACACGGCAGCTGCAATAATGCGAGCTGGAATGCGTGGAATTCCAGCAACACCCCCCCCAAACGTCTTCTAGATATTGTAGTTTCCCAATATGATATAGGTTAAGTTTTTCCTCCAGCTGGGACGGTTACGAGCGATTTAATAATGTGAGTGGTCGTGCTGGGTAAGTCATGTAAACATTCATTAGTGTACAGTAGCCGGCCCAACGCAAGCCACAAGACCACACGGCCTTTAATAAAGGTGATGGACAAGACACGTTACGCCTGGTTAACCGACAAAAGTCAGACAAGTCTCTGTGTTTCAGTTCTCAAA
Organism: Barbatula barbatula; assembly: GCF_947034865.1. Classification (NCBI taxonomy): domain Eukaryota; kingdom Metazoa; phylum Chordata; class Actinopteri; order Cypriniformes; family Nemacheilidae; genus Barbatula; species Barbatula barbatula. The sequence continues at coordinate 1,539,145 of NC_136772.1, forward strand.
GGAAGGAAATCATTGTGTCTGTGTTTTCTCTCTCTTACTACTTCTTGTAGTTTCAGTTTAATGTTGCAAATATGTGCATTAGATCTGGGAAATATATTAATTTTGAAATAAAATGAGATTATATCAAATATAAAATTGCAGAATATTGTTAAAATGAAAGAGTAACGTGACAAAAATGGCATCAGTAGGCATTTTTGCTCACTGCTTACGTCTCATTAGTGGCACAAAACATAACTTGTCATGATCAAAATGGCAACAGTAAGTGACACCTGTGTGGAAAACGACAAAGGAGTAGATAATACATTTTTCCCCAAAAAGAATGCATCTGTCAAATGTTGATGATTTGTTTTTCAGGAAACGAATAGCAAACGAAATGCCTTCATGTGCAAGTTGTGCAAGAAGACAACCGTGACCAAATATAAATGCACAGCCATTCTGTTTCATTACATAACGCAGCATTTACATCCTTTACTCTTTGTGCTATACAACAATCTAAATGCTTGATCAAAATGATGATTTTTTTTATTAGAGAAAAAAAGGAAAATTACCTTTTGGATTGCTCTGGACTCTAGCGCAATGGCAAAAATATAGTATACTGTTATAAATAATATAAATATATTATATACTGTTAAATTTGTGAAGAGGTGAGCATTTCTAGTTTAAATCCGTGCAAAGAAAGCAACAGATCAAACACTTTACACACAGTAAGTTAGGGAAAGCATATCTAAAGATATTAATATTAACAAGATGCACCACTGCCGGTGAAATGAATGGCAAATAATGCAACTAGCGAAGGAATTTAGCCAAAGTTATGAAAGCGTTCATGTTTAATTATCGATCGGAAATATGCTGTTTAATTGTGAGGGATTTTAGAAATAAACTTCTTCCCCATTCAAGTAGATAGGACTGTGGCCTTGACGTAAATAACTGCCCAGAGGCATTGCAAACATGGCCGCCGAGCGGCACGACTTCCGTTAACGGACTCTATCGCTCTCCCTGATGTATAGATTTGTGACGATAAAAGGACTACTGGCAAGTTGATGTGCTTAAAGCTTATCTCGATGGATGTTAACAGTATTACTATATACTGTACAATAAGTGATTAAAATGAAAGGTTAAGAGTACCAGTCAATCATTTAGACACTTTTTGACTACATTTGTTTTTTGAAGTTTGAAGAAAACACTGCATCTAAATGTCAGTGGTAAGAGCATTGTGTTAACAACGCAAGGTTGTGGGTTCGATCCCAGGGGATTGCAGATACCTATGTATAAATGTATAGGATGATGCAATGTATGTCGCTTATAAAAGCGTCTGCCAAATGCCTAAATGTAAAATGTAAATGGTTTGAAAGTATGGCAGGGCACACCAAGATGAAGTTGGTTGAGAGAATGAGCAGAACGGGTCCACAAGATCAGTTGTTTTTCACAGATGTTTTGATATAACCATCAGTTTGGGGACTCGATGATCCGTTTGTTTACGACCAAAACATCTTGTACAGTAAATTGATGCGTTGATGTTTTGGCCCAGTCTTGTTTTGGAGACAGAAATTATCTGCACGTGTTGTCAGATTTCTTTTGTAAACTGCAGCAGGTGTTTGACATGAATGAGAGAGTTTGACGTGTGATCCGCACAGCTCTTCATATGATCAATTGTAGGTTTGGCTTATTAAATTATGAAAATATTCACACAGTCATTCTCTAGACGTTGAGTCACACGGTTGCTCCAGGTTTTATAAAATGACATCATGGCGTAAGGAACTGACTTGCTTTAAATTTCTGAGCCCAGATTGACTTTGTGTGTAGTCTCAACCTCAGATGTCGCATTTATGCAGTTCTGGATTGACGTCTGATGCAAAAGAAACACAAACTTCAAGAGGTTCAAGTGATGTGTGTTGTATTCTTTAAAGGCAAAGTCACAGTGATCTGTCAAGTTCTTTGCACATACATTCTGAAATGTCCGTTAACACGTTAACTGCATTACTGTGAAGTGTCTTGGTAATAAATAAATAGTAAAAACATCAGGTTTATTAGGTTACTGTCACTTTAAGAGCTAATGTTAATACACACCTAACTTCACTTATAGACGGTTTCAAGGTGACAACATAAATAAACGTTACTGCACATACGCACGTTCGTGGCCTGCCCTTAACTTCCAGTACACATTCACAAGTAATCGAGTGCCTGTAGATTATTTCTGACAACAATCAAAAGAAACCGAGAAACCATTACTTGGTTAAACTTGTCTATCCAATATTTAGAATTTAGACTGCGATACCAAGCTCTACCGCTAGATGTCAGTGTACCGTACGGTACTGCAGCACCCATTCAACAAATTGTTTATTTAATACAATAAAATAAAAAAAAGATTAAATTCAATATAAATTGTTATATTATTAGAAACTAGTCAAAAACAAACCAGAAGTTAACTGGGGGTCAGACGCCCGCGTCCGATGAAACCTTTGTGTTTATGTGAACCTTGTATGTTTTCGGCATAATCTTGTGTGCATTTTACAGCTAAATAGCTAGCAAGACGCGAAAGAGAACTTTTTTCTGTACCTGTGCTGTGTCTGTGAGTCAAAACGCTTGCAAGTTTCAACTGGCAAAATCAAAAAATGCATGCCGATAATAAACGTTTGTTTTAATGAATTACTTCGAATTACTGTGATGCGTGTGATGACAGAGATATGCTGTATATACGCTGTTAAATAGTGAATGTGTGTCGCGCTTCAAAACAAAAACAAAAAGATAGACATACCAGTGTATGTATTTAGGAAATATTTAAATGCATCTATTTATATTTACAACAATTCAAATTCAATTATGTATAAACATGAATTACTTATTATTCAAATATTATACAGTATGCATGTATTTGTTTATACAAAATTAAGAAGCACAGTACACAGACATATATTATGTAAACACAAAGTTTTCTGGATGTGATTACTCGTTTGACAGCCCTAAAATAAATGCAGAAACTGAGATGCTGCGTATGGCCAGGTTTTTGCGTTGTCTGTTTGTTTGTGTGTTTGAGTACTGTAGTTTGTTCAGGATGTGTGATTGTGTTTAATAACAGTTATCTGTACAGCTGATGGATGAGTTTGAATGTAGTGTATGTGTCACAGGAAAAGACTCCTCCAGTCAAGAACCGACACGTCTGTGATGTATGTTTTGACTCTATCTCCACATCACAGTTTCATTGGATCTGCGTCCTCTGCTCCGGTGTAAAATAAACATCAACCAGCATATTTCAGTCAACAGGTCACAATCAAACTTCTTGTCTTTTCAGCACAATCACTTGTTTACACATCAACGTGTCAGTCAAAGCTGCTTATGTCATCAAAACACATGCTCTTTTTTTCGCAGCGTGTTCTGACGTCAAAACTATTGCCATGCGTGGCCTTATGTGTCAACCAGCAAAAACCAAAGAATATTTGTTGCCTCACATTGGTTTTTATGTGAATAAATAAAGGTATCAATGTTATCTGTTCTTGTGACAGTCATCTACAAATACAATAAGTGTCAGTTGTATGCAAAGGGAGCATGGGTAGGGTTCAATTGATCCCCATATCTCTCTTTCCGTAAAATATGCCGCCTTATCAATATAGATAACAAAAGACAAGTTTGTTAAGAACCAGAATCTAAAAGGATGTTGAGATTAATATTTCTCGAGTTGCAGGCATGTCCCCTTTGGAAAAAGAAAACGAAAATGTGCTTTTTCTCATTTTGGAACTGTCAGCGTTCACATTACATGCACTTTTTGATCTTGAGGCGGCTCAATAAATATCCGTTCACAACATTTCATATTCCAGCTTTTTTGATTAATTTAAGTACGTCTTTTTAGAAACAAACTTTTTTGTCATTTTAACCATTTGGCATGAGGTTGATTTGACACAGAATGATCCATTGCAATATTTCTGAATTCCAGCTGATTTCCACGCAGTCGTACTTTGTTATGGTTACAGAGGCTGATAGTCGCAGAACCTTGAAATTTCAGTGTCGTGTCAGGCCGTTGTTTGCACATGTGTCTGCATGTGAGTTTGTTGAATGATTTTTTCATTCAAGGTCTGCGGCTTTGCTTATTGTTTGAAGTCATCTCATTTGAAGTCATCTCATTGAGTTGTGTAGCCTCAAAAGTTAAAGGTGTATTTTGTGGCCGTGTGTTACTGTGATTTTACCATGCTTAATGTTCGCTTATTATTGCTTTAATTGACACTTATTTGAGTAGTTCCTTATTTTTCTTGATCTTTAAATAGCTATATAGAGAGACATTTGTGTTTTTCATGAAGATAATCTCTTAGATGCATATCGACACAAAGGAGATGTTTACGTTTACTTCAAATTTGACGTTATGTGTTTACTTTCGCTTTGGATTCTTCAGCGCTGTTAATGCAGACGTTTCATTTTATGTTTCTTTGAAAACGTATGAAGTTCACAATTTCCAGTGTCAAAATGCAGAGAAAATGTTTTGCTCTTTTTGCATGTGTTGAGCATGTTTACATAGAAGTCTTAAGGGCATAACTTCATTAACAACTGATATTAGTTTAGTTGAACTTTATAGTTGAAACACATTCTAGGTATGCAAAGGACACTGTAACAGACATTAGCGTAAGCCGTCTTTTCATGTTCAATTTGTCAGAGCCACAGTTGGAATCTTGTTAAGCAAGTTAGACCTAATTTGCATTACATGTTTATAGCTTTTTCCATCGATGATAACACGCTAGACGTTCACCAAGGTTTCCATCAACAAGACCAAACCGTTGGGGGTTAAAATGTTCGTGTCTGTACTTGTGTACGGGTGTGAAGTATGTGTCTGGCATAAGAGTCAGAGAAAATCGAATTGTGACTGTTTTGTGCTTAATGTTGATTTTATGGAAAAACAATAAAGGTGAAACTTATGTTCATACAAGGAAATATTTTTGTCTTAAGTTTATGTTTAGGCCTGTAAGTCACTTTGGATGAAAGTGTCTGCCAAATGTAAAATGTAAAAATAAATGTTTGCAGCACAGTGCTTTAAAACTAATGTGGCCCCATGCGGCTCAAAAACTGAGTTGGTGACTGTCTGCTGTAATGAATGAATGAATCTCCTCTTCGTCTTGTGACTGCCGTGTAAAGTGCCTCTCGCACATTAAACGGAGCGCAGATGAAAGACAGTCTTTCAGACAACGTCATGCAACATTTTCAGTGCAACAATCGTGTTTGTCTTGATAACCCAAACGTCTCATTTTTCATTCTTACATTCTTAACTTCCTCTTTCTGTTTTACAGGAGATCTTCGAAACACAAAGCCCCCTCTCCTCCTCCTCTTCTGAAAGGCCTGGATGGTCCACTGCTGAGTAACAAGCTCCCGACGTACCCTCATCCCAACATGGACCAGAAAGAGAATCTGCTGGATCAGGACCTGACCCTTACCGTGGTCCTGCCAGGAGGGGTGGAGAAAACCACCGTGGTCCCCGGCAGGTGAGGAATGCATTTCGCATTCGGTTGTGTGGCACCCATTGACTTTCATTGCATGGACACACTGAGACATTTCTCAAAATATCTGACATGTTCCATGACATTATGGTGAATAAATAATGAAGGATTTTAAAACTCAACTCTGGTGACGATGACATCATGAAGGTTTTCACATGATTTCGGTTATAAAACGAATTAAATCATTTCTGCTGTGAGTCATCGGGGTGTGGCGGCACATTTCAGAACTTCCTGCAGCAAATCTCAGTCGGTTTGGGTACGAGGAATAATACTGTAGTCTTGCATCTTTTAACACCGAGACGATTAAGCACTTATAGTTTCATTATTCAGATGATTTACTCATATGAAGGTGTGTGTATTTAGAAAGAGATTATGTGAATAATGTGTCGTTGTCTAGATGTTTTTAGTGTCAAACTAAACTAACTGTTAAAGGTGTGCCAGGATCTTTATCATCTAATTTGTTCATTTGTTTATCAGCCAACAAGCTTAAAATGCGCAAGTATCACCCATCAACGGATATGTTAGCCGAAGGTTGTTACGAGGATGCTATTTGTATTTGTTTTCAGGCGTAAGGCCGCGAGCTGTCGGAGTGATCTTAGATCTGTCATCGCTGTTTTAATCATTGTTTTTTTTGTTTGTTATCCAAAACACCTTTAAGCTAAACTGCAGATTCTGAAACCAAATAAGATAAAAAGGAGTAATCATCAGATCCGTCGGTTTTGCTTTTGTGAATTGGACACCCAAACCGGCCTCATTCTGATAGGGATGAAATTATTTGTGTATTTTTTAAGGGCTCTCCGATCCTGGAATACCAAACGCAGTTGGAAAGTATTATGAGGTATAAACTGTCTCTGAAGAATTTTCCACACTTTCAATGCGCAGCATGTCGAGCGTGTATGATGAGTGTTCTCTAACGTCCCGCTAGAGTCCAATGAAAAGAGAAAGCAAAACACATTTAACTGAAAGCTGTTGTTTGTTCATGCTCATGCGGTGCAAACCTCGTGATTTATTTACTCCATGACGATGTGGGTGTTGTATTAAAAGAATGGGTTATCCAAAAATTAAAATCCTTTAAATTCTGCCATAGAGTTTATGGTGACTGAAGTTTTAAAAACATTTATTGTGGCAGAGGCTTTTATTCAAAACAACCTAAAGTGCATTCAAACTATGTATATTTTTATCAGTATGTTACTGTTTTAAGTCACATTATGAACACAGTTTTGTTTGTAATATTATTGAATAACACTAATAATATTAAAGGCCCACTGCAATGCCTTTGAACGTGCAGCATTGTTTGATGTGTTGACGTAACTCAAAAGACACATCAAGTGACCCCGCCCCCTTTAAATAATAATAACCGATTTCGTTTCGTTTACGGCTGACAGTCAGCCTGGCAAAGCTGCGTTTAACAGCCTGATAGCCACATTGGTGTTAAAGTCTGTTGAAAAGAATCGTAAGATCAGTGATGTCCGTGATGTGTCGTTTGAAGCTTGTTATTTACGTTGGTAAGTGACAATGGCGTTTGTCTTCTCCTTTACGCATCAATCTCTTCTATAGCACCTTAACATTCAACATAGTGTGTTGACTTGAAACGGGCGAATGATCACGCAAATGATAAGCTCTGTGCTGTCATGTCTCTGAAATGGAGGACACTCGCCTGTAACCGCTTGTGTGACACTTACGCAAAAAAATGAAGACTTAAATTTTAAGTGTTACATTGTCTAGATCATCCCCTATCTCCCATCTAGTGCATCATTCACCATGTAGGACATAATAAATGTGCGAACAAGTGGCTGATTTAAAGCACCGCTTCCGCAGCTCTCATAGTGAATGGGGCGGGACTCTTCGGATTTTAAAGCAGGTTTGATTGGACAAGAACTTTGACGACAGGCTGAAGTGTAGTGTGATGTCATGGTTTTCTAGAACACGTGCCAGACTGTCAAGTTTTGAACGCTTATATCTTCTAAACGGGAATTTTGTCAGAGCGTAGGAACATATCAGTTTATTGACGTCCTTAAGGCTAACTTATTTTTAATAAAAGGAAAAAAGAAATAATTTAGATTTCACTGGCGCTTTACAAAACATCATGGCTTTCACATCATTGTTTCTCACATGGTTCTCACATTATATGGCAGTGCGAAAACATAAAATCAACATTCAAGCTCATTTACATTGATTGTGTTGGAGATCCCCGCAGAAACATCAACTCATGCAAATTCCTCAGATGCTGGAGGGATAGAGGAACTTGTGCTGTGACATTTCAGACTCCTCCTCACTCGTCCCGAGGCTTTTATTTGACTCTTTGAACCAGTGAAACATAGATCTTTGTCTCGTTTTGCAAATGCAAAGAAATAGTTCGCCCAGAAATCATTATCCACATGATGTTCCAACCCCATATATTGCTCAGATGTTCCTCTTTCAAAGCTACAGGAGATTTGATGGAGTTCTCAGTTGTGTTTAGACATTAAATAATCTGGATTTGGGTGAATTTGATGAGAAATGTTTTATTCCTTTTGAGATTTTCATATTGAGAAATATCTTAATTTGCTCTCCATTTATTCTCACTTATGTCTAGAGAGAATAATTGAGGTATGAATTTTCTGCTGTTTATGTGAAACCCAAATAGTTAACCATGCATCTAAGCTGCTGCTTTGGGCTTTGGTCATATGACTGTATAGAACTTTATATATACAAACAGCCGCAGAATAAATTGAGAGCATTTCAAAGCATCATTTCAGTTCAATTTACTATTCATAAGTACTGTATGTGTTTAGGTAAATTAGCATTTTTGTTTCATCTGTGAACTACTGACAATATGTTTACTACATTTAAAATAGAAATATTGTTTCTATTTGAATTTTATTGCGGAATCGGGTGAAAAATACAGAGCATCCTTTCTGTTATTTTTCAGACCTCAAAGAGAAAAAGTTCATATTCACTTTTGTATTTATGTATTTATGAAAAGTAAAAATAAATTGTGATCACAGTTTTCATTTGTTTTGTCAATGCTGTCAGTCTTTTACATTGCTGTTGACTTTGATTGAAATTCAACAGACACTGGACTGGAATGAACACAGTGTATCTAGAAATGCTGATTTGAAATGAAACTTTGGAGTGGTCTCTTGTTTTTTCCGTGGCTGTATAGGTATATTGGTTAGCCGTGCCTTTGTGAATGTGTTAACCAGATTATTGGCGTCATTTAACAAGTTGAGCTTTTGTGCGTTTCAGCAAACCCATGATGGACCTGCTGGTTACGCTCTGTGCCAAGTACCACCTGAACCCTTCCGGTCACACCATTGAGCTCATCACCACCAACAGAAACCATGTGAAGTTCAAACCCAACGCTTTGATCGGAACCCTCGAGGCCGAGAAGATCTTACTGAAACCCAAAGGACTGGAGGATAGGAGCAAAAAGACAGGACCACAGATGCCCGAGGTACAGCTCCACTGATTTAAAGTGCTACCTGAAACAAAGATAAACAAAAAACACTTTTGTCCTCATGCAGTTGCAAATCTGTAATAATCTGTTTCTTCTGCGGAAGCAGATTTATATTTACTGCAGGAAAAAATTATTAATTTATTAACAAACGTGTGTAGAATCGAGTTGTTTTGATGACAGGAGGATGTAAAACAAGGATGGATTTGTGACGTGAACCGACAAGAAAACTTGTTCAGAAGTATAACAAGTTATTACATTTTAAGAGGTTTATGAGCCAAACATTTTTAGATTGATTTGCACAAATGAACTGTACACAATAATTCCAGGAACTTGCATTAGGAAAGTAAACAGTGTCAGGTCTGATCCGACGGATCCGTTTCTGTAAACTTTATACACTTTGTTCAAATAAATGTCAGTCATTTTCATTGTCGTGTTTGTTCTTTTAGTCATAAGTAACCGTAGCTGTGCTGTTCCACACCCTGTGAGATTAACCTGAGAGTTATTTCATTGACTCAAAGGAGCGGAGCCTGACCGTCTAAAATAAAAACAACATGACAAGTTCACATGACAAAACAGAAGCAAGTGGCTGGTAGATTGTATAAAACAGATTCTAACGCTATACGACAAATTACAATGGTTTTTATTACAAATACCATTATGAACCACGGTTTTGTTCCAGTAGGATTTAACTGTGTCCATATGCCAGAGAACATCACAACACATTACCAGTAGAGACCCATTATAGTATCCATTACAAACAACGCAATTCCCATTATGACCGTTAAACCCATTAGAATTTCTGTGATGGTTTCAGATTTTTCAGCAGGGTAGATTCTGTTCAACAAACCCAGCGCACCGTGCTTCTACGACCTTTGTAGGCAGCTGTCTTCTGAAACAGCATCCTGACTAAAACTGATCTCATCAGCGACCAATTCAAGTCATTGTTGATTTTGATAAGTCTTTGATTTTATCGGTATGGTGCAAAAATGGCTTGGAATGAATCAGGAATGTTTATAATCATCGTTCATCACATATCGGATAGATATAATTTATTGACTCGCTTTGAATTCTGGGATTGCCTTATCTGGGAAGGATACATGTGATGCTGCATGCTTAGCCTTACCTGTTTGCTCTTTTTTGGTGTGAACGGGCCTTTTCGACTGTTCTTACTCCTGTCTCATTTTTTCAGGCAACTGTACGATTAGTGATCAACTACAAGAAAACACAGAAGACTATTCTCAGGGTGAGTCCTCGGGTTCCTCTGCGAGAGCTCCTACCAGCCATCTGTGAGAAATGTGAATTTGACCCGCAGACCACAGTTTTATTACGAAACGTTCACTCTGAAGACACTATGGACCTGAACTACTCTCTCAATGACTTTGGCCTGAGGGAAGTGTACGCGAGCGATACCAGAGGTGTGTTTATCACCAACACATTCAAATCACTCTATTAAATCATCCACGGCTGGTTTCTACAAGGTCACCCTTCAGAAAAAAGCTCAGCTGGAATAGCATAAAGTAAATAAAACATGAGGAACTGAAGCTGATCTAAATTGTACACAGTGATATAGAAAAATATAAATCTACCTGACGTACACTTAAATGTGTATTTCAAGAAGTTGAATTAATACCTAAATAGTAGTATACTTGTATACTAACATAGTAGTATACTCGGTTTAAAGTGCAAAATATAAATAGTTATGTTAGGTTCACTTAACATTAGTCACAAGTATACTTATATAGTAAAAAACTCCTAAACTAGTTGTTTACTGAGAGTATCCTTAAAAGTGTACTATCTCAGTATACCTACAAGTTCACTTGTAGTAAATGAAAAACATAGTTGTAAACTACCTGTGTACTTTAGAGTATACTTTAGGTGGTAAACTTAAAGTAGTGGGCCAAGTAGTTTTGAAATAGCACACTTATAAGTATACTACTAGTGCATTGAAATAAGTACACTAACAACAAAGTATACTTTAAAACTATACCAGTAAACTTAATAAAATCACCTTGAAGTATGCTTATTTTTTAAGGGATATTAAGGTACTCCAGATGCCTGAAAATCATTTTAATTTTTAATAATCTTGATGTTGTTTTGCAGTTTTTAGTCCAGTGAGTCCTGTGAGTCTGCCACCATCTCCTACGGGCTCTGGTGAGTAAACATCACATTTGATCATTTTTTGCAATACGAATACTTAGAATGTAACTACAACATACACAACCGCATTACATCACAGACACGATTCGGCACAGAAAGGACAAGATCCAGAAGGAGAAGGAAAATAAAGGAGTGTTCGGCTTATTTAGAAAAGGAAGTCGAAAACAGTCAGAACAGGTGAGTACTGAAATCCTGTATGAGAAAACTGCTGTGACAACACAGAAAAGATTTTTTGACTTTAGGGCGAGTTCAAAGGCATCTGTATTTTTGTTTACTCTGTAAACGTTCTCCGAGCACCAGCGGTCATATTTGCTTTTGAAATGAGTTGTGATTGGCTGTCTCTTCAAAGGCCGTGCTTTCGGTCGGAAGTGTGCTGACGTGTGATTGGTTGTCTTTCTTTGAAGTCTATGACCGTGAGTGCGCCGGGGTCTCCGGTACAAAGGAAACAGCGTCCGGTGAGCATGAACTCCTTCAGCGCTCATTCGCCGACGTACGATTACAATACCTTGCCCTCCGATATGCCAAAGAAGAGAAGAGCACCGTTGCCGCCCGGCATGATGTCACAGAGCATGCCCGCTGACCTCAGCCATCACCAGGGAAACCCTGACACGGCAGAGCATCTGGATGGCGACCAGGTATCTGTAAAACATTAAATCTGCTTTTACACTCTTTCGTTTAGTTTCTACAAAACTCTGGAGACTGTGTCATCTGGGAATGTGGTTACATTTCTCAAAGCCAAATATTTGGAATTATGTGTCATATTTATTGCCGTCTGCGTTCCACAGAGCGTGGCCCCGTTGAGTGCAGGACCCTCAACAGAATCGTGCTTCAAGAGGACGTCCACCAAACGCAAGGCTCCACCGCCCCCCGCCCTGAGCGCCGTAGCCCCTCCTGATGAAGCTGCACAGGACAGAAGCGTGACAGGTTGGTTAGAAAATGTTAGACATGTGTTAAACGGAAGGAATTCAAAGAATGTGCTCGCGTTAATCAGGTTCTCAGGGGTTTCTGGGTAAAAAAGGTCTTCAGATTCAACCCAATCATACTTAAAATACTTTTTTGTATTAAGGGAAATCCTTAAGTTAATTGTATTAAGTATACTTTTGAGTAAAGTTAATGTAGTATACTAGTATAAGTGTGCTAGTAAGTGTACTATTTAATATTTTAAGTGTAGCAGTAGTCTACTCCGAGTTACAAATTTTCATTTGTACTTGAAAGCATACTACAAGTGAACTTGTGGGTATACTGATAGTTTACTTGTTCAATACTTGTAGCGCATTTTTATGAAAGTACACTTAGAAGTACAGTATACTCTCCGTAAACATCTAGTGAAAGTTGTGAAAAAAAGTGGAAGAGGGTCTATTCGAACAAAAGTAAACGCATCAACAAGCCAAGTATACTAGGAGTAGTCAAGATTTACTGTACTCAATAATACTTTCAAGTATAGGCCAAATATTTTTTTTTACAATATAAGTATACTTGACTGTCATTTTAAGTATATTTCTTAGAAGCACATAAAAATAGACTATCTTTAATTTAAAAGAAGTATACCTATAATGAGATAAGGGTGATAGTTTAAAGCAAATGATTATGAATACTAACTTTTCAGATTCTAGTTTTGCAGTCTTCTTCAGACCGCTGTTGTCAGTGTGATAAAGGGATGGAAAGCGTTCATTTTTCTAGAGTATTTTGAGCTTTAGAGGGCTTGAAAGACTGCAGCAGCTGTACTTTGAACGGGATGTAAACACATTATCAAGTGTAGCTGTATCTTAATAATGCTTTGGTGCCACCTGGTGATGGAACAGTCACATCATATCTTTCTATCGCGTTCACTGTGCTGTCATCAATCTTTTCTTTTCTCTAAATAGCCACATGCTTTGTTTTGTGTCTCCGGATGAAAGGTCAGGTGTAATCCCCCTCTAGAATGAAACTTTAATATTAGTGTTGATACCACAAAAGAGCGGATTAGATTTAGACTTTGAGAGCCGGCACGTGCCGAGCTCTGTTCTAAAACCTTATGTTAGCGAAATACTTAGCAACAGGATTATGATGCCTTCTGAAAAACCTTGCATGTGTCCTTTGTAGAGACTCCCATAATGCACTCTGTGGAAATAAATCAACTATGGCAGACAAGGAAAGAGACATTTCTATTATACTTAATCTATCAGGCCTGCGTTTGTGAGTGTGCCAAATCATTTGTGCAGAGTCTTTCAATTTGTTTACAATAGTGTATTGTGACCGTACACACTACACAGTGAATCAAATGTAAAAGTATTTATGTCCTTTATAGTTCTTCATAACTATATACACTTTATTAAAGCTGCTCGCTGAACTGTTTTATAGTATTTTTAATGTATTGACTGTTGAATTAGGTGTCTCCTCATGGGATAGAAAAGTGTCCATCTGATGCAAACCGAGAAATCTCGGTGGATCATCTGGGTATTTCTCACATGCAGTTTTTTGCATGCTGGGTTTTCTGAAATACCGCTCATTTCACATACTGGTTTTTGCGTACTATACAGTATGGAAGTCGATGAATTTGAACGCAGGCTTGTGTTGTGAACTGGACTCATATGAGGTTTTTGTGTTGGGATGAAGTCTGTTTGTAAGTAATGCAGATCTGTGTTTTATATGCTTGAGTTGGGTGTTTCCCCAGCTGGTGAAAATTTACTGTATGCAACTCTCGGCTTCTAAATGTTTGCAGCTGTATTCATTAAATGCTTTCACACACACGCACGCACGCACATATACACACAGATTTGCAAATGGGCCACAGCTGTGTGTGTAAACAGAGCTTTGACATTTCATCAGCATTGTTTTGAGAGGGTCCGATTGTGAAAACATTCAGTCCACGGAAAGGATTGTTAGGATTTTTACAGCCGAGTGTCACGACAGTATTCTTGGCGCACGTTAGCATGACTTCATATCAAGTCAGACAGCATTTCTAACCGACACGCACCTGCTGTGCACATCTCAATCATGTATCATGTTATGTAAACGTTGGCCAATAACTGATAATTCTTTAACATTGGAAACCGATAACAGATATATATTAATATAACATTTTCTTAGTCTAATACAAAAGGCAAAAAACTGCTTTTATTTGAAAACATTGACTGCAGAAAACAAGATAACTATTAGCACTCTTATTTCCACAGAATATCAGGTACCAAACCTTCTTTACACTATTTAAATATTCTTTGACTTAAACTTTTCTGGTATCATTTTTATATTATAAGCAAACGATAGATGTCCTTCCAGAGCAACCCAGAAAAATGCTCTTAAGTCTAACAGGTCTCAAGACAGAACGCATTCAGACAGCGGTCGGATTCAAACAAGATGCTTTTGTTCCTATAATTTACACATTAAGAAATATTGTATCTACATACTGTACCCACATCAACAATGTTTTGCTAATAGCAGTACGTGAATGATCACGACAGAAAGGATTTGAATTGTTAGCAGCGTGCAGTTTAAGGGGTTTAATCGGAGGAAATCATTTATAAATGATCAACTATAATATATAGGCCTGATTTTATTATCGGTTTGATACCGAAATAATTCATCAGTAGGTGTCTGAAGATTATATATCAGTAATTCTGATCGAATTTGTCATTTCACTGTGTTTTACCTCTCGCACATGTAACTTGTAGAAAACACTAAACTTTTTTCGCTGTCCTTGGCATTAGTCAAAAACATGGAGACGGGCTGTGATCTCATAGACACTCGGTGATGGTTTGAATGTGAAGAATCTGTTCATCTGTGGCAGCAGAGCATCATTTATGTTTGTCCTGCTGATTCACCAGCAGGGGGCGTATGAGACTCTCAGCATCATCTGATGGCTGCACTTTATCTTCTCTCTATCTCTTACTCGTTTAAAAGTTTTCCTCAATGTCACTTTTTTATTTCTGATATTTTGTTATAAATGTATTTATAATGTGCGACGGGACTGTGGAGTGAAAACTAGTGCGGCTTTGGTGTAAAGGCTTCTCTCAAAATGGAGCTTCAGTTTCCACTCCAAACACAGCATGGATACAAAATGATTAATACATATGTGACCTTGGACCACAAAACTAGTCATAAGAGTCAGTTTCTTTAAATTGAGACGTATACAACATCTGAAAGCTGAATAAAAATGCTTTGGTCGAGATATAACTATTTCAAAATCTCGTGTTTACACGAGACGGTTTTCAAGTGAAAGGGCAAAAAAATGTATGCGTTTTGTCTGTCCGTTTACACGTGGCTTTGGTACGTGTGGGTAAAGTTTGAAAGCGTGTTTCCGGCCATTTTTGTTTGCGATTTTTGCTACATCCACTTAAAAAAGTAAAGTTTCGAGATTTACGTTAGAAAAATTGACAAAATATCTTCCTGGAACATGATCTTTCATTTATATTCTAATTTTGACCCATACAATGTCTTGTTAGTTATTGCTAAAATATATCTATGATATTTATTACTGGTTTTGTGGTCCAGGGTCACATATTAAAAATTATGAATAAAAACGTCCATTGGACAAAACTTGAATCAAAGCATCTGCCAAATGCATCGGTGTAAATGTAAGAAAAGTAAATGATTTGGAAGCTTGTGGTGAAGGTTTTTAGTTCGTCATCGTCCTATTGTTTTCTTTTGTCATTCTGTGCTTTCCTTCTTTTTTAAATCCATTACGGATATAAGCGTTTCTTCGTCCCGGTAGGTAACCCAACTAAAGCTGCTATTGTCAGTGTGACGTGTTGTTCCTCTGTCTGGGGACACTGAACT
Organism: Barbatula barbatula; assembly: GCF_947034865.1. NCBI lineage: Eukaryota > Metazoa > Chordata > Actinopteri > Cypriniformes > Nemacheilidae > Barbatula > Barbatula barbatula. Next base: position 1,554,970 of record NC_136772.1, read on the forward strand.
CATAAAACACATTGTTTTGTTATGATGTGATAGCAGGTTTTGTGTAAAGTAATGGAGGAGATGGACAGGTCCGGATGTTTGTTTTGGACGGGAGTTACTGTCTAATCTGGCGTTGGGATCATCAGGCAGACTTTTCTCATTGTTCAGAACCGTACAGAGACGTTCTCCAGAGACCCAGGACGATCTTTCACGCGAGGGTATTTTCCTTCCCAGCTTTTTGCTGAGGTGTATTGAGTATCTGATGTCAGTAAGACCTTCATTCCCAAATGCTGTATCAAATGTGCAGGGTTGAGTTAAGTTAGGATTGTGTTTTAAAGCCAGTTTAGTGTGTGACATGTCTCACATTAAAACAGCTAAATGTGGTTGTAGAACACAAAAGAAGATATTTTGAGAAATGTCTTCGTGGTTTTGTATCTAGACAACAGTGTTGTTTGGTTCCTCAAATGTATTATTTTGTGTTCTGCAGAAGAAAGGAAGTCATAGAGGCGTGGAATGACATGCGAGTGCATAAATGATAAAATAACTTACATTTTTCTGTGAACTATCCCAGCTTAAATTAATTATACTGTATATAACACTTTGTTTTTTTTTTTATTTGATCTGTCTAAGCGCATCTGTTAGGAATGTTTTTCCCTTCGTTTCCTTTCTCTCATCTGCTTCTTAAAATCAATCTACAGAGAAACTTGATATACAGGACATAATCTGATTTCCATTTTATGTCTTTTTTCTTCTTTCCTCGAATGTATTGACGTGTTATTGTTTTTTTTCCCTTTGTCTATATACATGTTCCCTTATGATATGATGCATTTAAAAAGAAAAATCTGTGCCTACATGGTCTGTGAGTAAATTCTATGTAAAGACAGAAGAAGAGAGTGAGAAAGAGAAAGGGAAGTGCCTCTGTGTGGATGGAAAGATCACAGGAATGTTTCTTCATCTCGTGTGTCTCTAGCGATTGAACTGAATGAAGCCAGAGGACTGAGATGTCTTCATTAGCTGTGCTCGCTCGCTCGGAGAGGCAGAGATTTCACATTAATACTGCAAATGCCATCTCTCTCTTTCATATCTGCTGTTCATTCATGAGAGAGAGAGAGAGGATGTGCATAATTCATGTTGAAGTGGGATACCCCTGCTCGACTGGAGCTCAGAGACACTGTGATAAACTCAATGTTGGAGGCTACTTTCACGTTGTTGAGTTTTGCATCATGCTATTTACAGCCAATGCAGAATCTCATAAAAGCATTATTTGATGGAGTTTATGCAAACACATGAGAATTATGCAATACGGCGCAAGAGGCTGTGCTATTCATGTAATATAGTCGAGAGGGAAAGACTTCTTTTAAGTTTGTTTGTAAAGTGTATTCAATAAAGTGCACCTTACAGTATTCTGGAAAATGCTTTCATCTTTCTGGAAAAGTAACGTGTTTATTGTATAATACAAACGTATTAAACACCCTTTGTCATTAAAGTCCCAGTGAAATGAAAAATAACAATGCCTATTTTTTCATGAAATATTGCTGCGTTTATTAGAAATAGTTTATCAATGTGGGTCATTCACTTTTTAAAATTCGCTAGCCCTCACAATCTTCTTTTCAAATCTGAAAATGACGTATGTTAGACGGCTTGGGCAGAGCATCCGTTAACCCCTCCCCTTCATCTGTCAGTTCCAAAATGCAACGGCTGTTTTTGTACATCCATTCAAATCGCAGAGAAAGATTAAAGCAACGCCCACTTTTTTTCTCATTAGAAATTCCATGGCCGTTTCTCAATTCCAAGAGCGCAAAGAACGGACTTGTGTTCTTGTTGAGACGGGTCTTGCGAGGTAGCCTCGGAAGAATGAACTTGGAGCCGCAGTGAATTCGGGCTGGTTCTTTACATGACGCGACAGGCTGCATTCGAAGCATCCTTGATATTGAGAACACATCCGGGAACTTTTATGCGTTCTCTGTTCTTGTGTACTTGAGTATTAGAACCAGACTTTGACAGTTATTGATAATGTGGAGCGAGAACACGAAGACTCAAAACCGCTGAAGAACGCATATTGAGAGACAGCCCATTTCACTCGGAAACAATCGCAACTTCCAGTTCACGTGGACTTAAAACAATGTTTCATTAAGCATCCTTGATTTAATTGCAAAAAGTATCCTTTATATCCTTTGATAGAAATATTATTCCTGACATAGAAATCTGCCTATTCAGGTTATTTGTTGACGTCTGTATGTGTTGTACAGTATATACACACACATACAAACTAGTTGTGTTGTTCATCTCAGCTGTTGCTGTGTGACCAGACTTTCAGCAATCAGGACTCAAACTGAATCTGTATTATAAGAGAGCTTTCTGTTTTCAGTTCTAATGATTGTCATGATCGTATATTACAGAGGTCATGTTGGCGACACCTCTGGAGGAGATCAGGGAACAGGAGGAGGTGTCTGTGCCAAGAGAGCCGGAGGACAAGAGCAGTCTGAAGCTGTCTGCTGATATCTCAATCGACTCCTCCACTCAAGATACAGAGATTGAACGTGTATCTCCACTCGGGACGTCCCGAGACGATCCATCACGTGATCTCAGATCTGCTGATCCAGGGTGGGTACAGGAAAAGCTGTTTGTCCAGGGTATTGTTTATGAAGTATACAGTGGGGTTTCAATTTCAAAGAGCTTAGTAGAAAAATACATTTGAACCAGTAACTAAATTATACATTTTAGGACTATTGCAAGTTTACAATAAAATCTAAAGTGTTTCTTCATGTCTACATCATCATTCGCTTGTAATATAATGTGTGACATTAGCATGCATCAGTGTTTTAGTATTTTTTGGTTACTTATTCCATTAGCTTATTTTTAATGGTTCTACAATATGACAAATTAACTTTAGATTTAGATTTTAGTTTTATTATTATTTTAAATTAGCTTTGAGTTTTTGTATTGATCTTTTGAGTTCAGCAATTTTGGTATATGGTTTTGTCATTTTATAATTGATTGGTTTATTTTTATGTTGATATTGAAGTTTAATTTTAGTTTTTTTGTTATTTTAGATTTTATTTATTATTACAATTTTAGTGCTTTCAATTTTTGTTCAGTTTTCTTTTAAGGCAACTGTGATGAGCAGGGCGGGACGAGAGTCGCCCTTCACATTGGTCGCTCAAGTTTTTATCCTTCCGGAGCTCCTCCGTGAGAGATGCGAGAACGCTGCACGCGCAGCTGACGCTTGTTATCACTCGCGTCACCGGCCTCGCACCGTTCCTCTCGTCCCGCCCTGCTCGTCACAGCAATATTTCAATATTTTCCTTTAGTTTTTAGATCAATATTTTATATGTATTTCAATGAAAATTAACGTTTTCAAACTTTTAATTTTAGTAAAACAAAATATAATATTATAACCTAAATAATATTTGAGTTCATGAGCATTTTTGAAGTCAACCTTTGATTTAAATTGGACTATAAAAGCTTTTTAATAGTGTATTCCAAAGACTTTAAATTGTTTCTTTCGTAAAAGTTATTAGTTTTTATTTTAAAGTATAAAATGTTTTCATGGTTAACTTCATTGTAATGTTTATATATATTTTTATATTTATTTTATTTTGTGATTGTTCTTTATTTTACAGAATACCTGAGGTGGCAGTGAATGGAGAGGTCCAATCACAGCAGGTCATCACATGCCAGGCCCAGTCAAAGACAGGTACATTTCAGCTGATGTTTTTGTAACTTAAAAAGTTTTTAAAACTTCTGGACATTGTTTTAAAAGTTTGAAAGAGTGCTTATCTCACAGTTAGTTCACGCAGAAGCCAGTTTATTGCTGTGATACGAAATTACATCAAATGGCATCATTAGTTTGAATGTAAATACGCTACCAGTCAAAGGTTTGGACGCAGGGGATTCAATTTACATTTATTTATTTATCATGTCGGGGAAAAATTGCACACCTCTTTAGATTTGAAAGCTAATGTTTTCTAATGTATGAAATATCTTACTTATTTTTTGTAAACCAAACCATTGGTTAGTGCGTTGTGTTCTTAAGAAGAGCTACCAAAAGTGACCGAATTCAGCTCGTTACTTTTTTCTCTTGCTACAGATCCCCTAGAGGAGAGGATTGAAAAAGCAGCTGAATCTTCTGAAAGCAGTCTTGTTCTGGAGAACGTTTCTGTGAGCGCTTCAGAGACGACTGTTGCTGTGCTCAAAAGGTCTCAAACATTTGACTGCGGCATCCAGACGTCACTCTCACAATCTCAATCCCTTGAATCCAACACGGTCACACCCAAACCTTCCCCTGAGCCCAGTCGTTCACCTCTCTCTGAAGACCAGACCAGTAGAGTCAGCATAAGTCAAACTGAAACGCAAACCCAGCCAGATCCCACGACTAACATTCCATTATCCGACGTTTGCATCAACCCTCCAGTAGTTGTGTCCACACCCTCAACGGGGCCAAAGCGGGACAGGGACACTTCTACAGAAGAGCTCCGGGTTCCTGAACCCCAAACCAGCTCAACGATTCAATCCCCAAAACTCCCAAGCAACGTACAGTATATCGTAAATACGGAGCCCAAACCCAAACCGTCCAACGAGCTGACCCGTGAATACATACCCAAAGTGGGCATGACGACTTACACCATCGTGCCTCAGATGTCTCTGGAAAAGATGCGTTTTTTTGAAGTGGAACTGACTCTGGAACGACGCGATGATGCCGACGCGAACTCAAAGAGCAAGACCGTCTCCTCTCCGCCTGGCCTCTTGAGCAACGGCACGCCTGCGCTTAACGGCCACTCGAGATCGTCCATAAAACCAGCTGAACTTTCACAAACTATTCCTCCGGCTTCTCCTCAAGATGACGTCTTCTCTCCAGTGTCTCCATCAGGAACCGAGTCCGGTGTCAAAGTGAAGAAAGTTCCACCCACCATAAGACCCAAACCAGCTTCGTTCCGTCTGCCTCAGCACCAACGGACGGCCGGGGATTACGTGAGCTCGGCGGCGGTGCGCAGGGCGAGTTTCGGTAGCAGCAGTAGCGGCAGCAGTCGGTGTAGCAGTCCTGCAGCGAGGCCACAGTCGGATGTTTTTCCACCTCCACCGCCACCAGTGCGGTGGGATGAGAAGGAACGTGAGAGGCCGAGGGATGTTACTCTTCCTAACGAGACAGAGGTAGATGGAACTAAACCCCAACACCCTGCGAAAGATGTAGAGCCTCCCAGATTTCCCCCTGCTTCATGTGTGACCCGTCAGAAGAGTTTTCCGGCAAATCCCTCGCCTGCATTGAGTCTGGATAAGTTGAGAAGCTTTGCTGCACCCAAGCCGTACTCATCGTCGACACCTTCTCGCTTCGCTCAGGCTGTGCTGTCTGCCGCCAAACGCTCACACTCTCTTACCCAGCGTCCTCTGGTGCACACAAGCTCCATTCAAGAGAGACACGAGCCACCCGCGAACACAGTGAGTAAAATCTGTCTATATCTATCGGTTTGTTTTTATATGTGTGTGTCTGTCTGTCTGCCTGTTTGTTTATTTATGTCTCTCTGTTTGTCTTTCTGTCTATATCTATGCATCTGTTCACCTTTATCGATCTTCTATCTGTATGTGTTTTCTGTTTCTATATCTATCAGTCTGTCTGTCTGTCTAGATATATATCTGTCTGTCTATATTTCTCAATCTATATCTTCTTTAACTGTCTGTCTGTCTTCATCAGTCTGTCTCTCTATATTAATCTATATGTCTGTCCATCTTATGTCTAGATATCTGTCTGTCTATATGTGTCTGTCTATGTCTATTTATGCACTGTAAAATAAAATTAAACTATGAATGCCTAATGTTTAAAGTGAGATTTCCTAATGTTATTTCTGCAAGTAGATTAAAAAAACAAATACTTGACACAAAAATCTTTACAATTCACTTTAAAACTTTTTTTTAGGTGAAATAAACTTAAAACAGGTATATCCTATAGTCGTTTTTTACATCTTTCCGTCTGTCTTTAACTGTCTCTCTATATCTATCTATCTGTCTGTCTATTGCATGTCTATCTATACGTACTGTATGTCTGCCTATATCTGTCTGTCAGTCAATCTGTTTGTCTGTCTATATTTATCTATTCGTCACAGCTTTCATGAGACCCAGTCAAAAACAGAAATGTCAAATAGTGATAAGGTCAGAGAACAGTACAGTGCGGGCGGAGTCGTGACCTGTAAGGTCTTTTCTTGGCACCTGATTCTCTTTTTTTAGTCTCATTGTACTGCAGTTGTTTCGTTAGCAAATAATCTATTGTAAAGTACACCCAGTTTAAACCGGCCCTAGTAAATTAATATTGGGAGTTGGGTGACGCTCATTGTAATGGTTGTGTGTACTGAATGTATTGACGCACAAGCATCATTAATCTATGTCCTGGACTGACCCGTCGTCTTCTCTTTTGTCGTTGTGTAAGCGAGGTCAGCTGTGAGTGTGTTCAGGGCGCTGTTGTGTGCTGTCAGTCCCCACAATGTGTGTTTGGGCCTCAGCGCCATCAAAACACGATTGTGGTTAAAGCTTTTGTTTTACTGATGGGACTGGGTGTGTGTGTGTGTGTGTGTGTTTGCGTTTCTTGATTGTGTTAGGTAGACATTTGCGTTTCACTCGTGTCACACACATAAATCACACGACACATCTTTTTCTTTTTTCTGGTGGACCCTGGCGTGCACCGTTCCCACTCCTCAATGACAGAGTGTTTAGTGTGTGTTTTGATCACCCCTGTGGACCACAGGTGACAGACAATGGAGAGGATGAGACGGAGAGATACAGAGCGGTCCCTTCACAAAATACGGGCCGTGACGTCCCAGCGCCTTGCTCTGCTTCAGACGCAGACATGGGAACCTGTGAGATTAGAAATACTCAACCGTCACCTGTGAGTCCCTCTAACTGTAGACTTTCATTCATTTTGTCATTCATGCACATAATTGAGAGACAGAGTCATCGCTCAGTTTTTCACAAATGAAAAAATCCACTATATTTACTGAATTAACAAAGTGTCTGTTTTTTGTCGTTTAAAGGGGTCTGAGGGATCTTTTGGACCATCTCCCACACTGAAGGGAATATCAGAAGCAACCGTAGAGGAATGAGGAATTTCAACTCGATTCAGTGTTTTAATTGATGGACATCCAGCTGCACTCTTTCCATAATATTCTGCAAACAGGACACAAACTCCGTTTCTTAGAATTTCAAATATTATGATTTTTTACCTCTCAAAGCTACACAGCTAAGCTTCACCTTCCAGACCTGAACAAAACGTTCGCCGTCGCTTATCATGGATGTGAAGCTGCTCCTCAGACTGAGGTGATGCTTTCATCTGCCTTCGTGCCTTATAGTAATAGTTTGACAAAAATGTGAATTCTGTCATTATTTATTCACCCTAATTTCAATTATAAGAGCGAATAAATAACAACAGAATTCACATTTTAGGTCCAACTACCTTTAATGGGAAGATCTGTTTGATAACCTGATCTTGGGATCGACGCTGAGCGGATACCTGGAAAGAACAAGCTACAACTGTGGATCTCGTCTCGTTTATTCTTCAGATGAACTCTCAGAGATGAAACTGTTTTCTTATTATCTGTTACACTGTTTTTCCCTGACCACAGAAATTAAACAGCAGCAATCGTATTAATGTTATATTATTTTGAAATCCACCCATTTGAATATTTTGGGGTTGTTTTGTGACTTGCGAATGAGATGAGAAATTTTGTAAATGTGCAGATTTAGAGTATGCTTTATTCTATTATAAGGCCTTTATTTTGTTTAAATTATTAGCTGCAGATTTGATATATAATTACTATCCAATGGTACTGAAAAATACACAAAGCTCTGCTTTTTCACTTGCCAGACGTTAGCACAAAATGCATTGTTATTAACGGTGGGCAGTAGTTTCATGTGTTGAAATGATCAAAATATGGTATGTCATCAAGCAGGATTTGGGGCCCACAACAAGAAACATAAAAAACGGTGCCAAGACAGAAGACACTGGGCTTATTGTGAGAAGAAAACTGCTGTAATATCTGAACTTTCCTCTGTTCTGTATTAAAGTATAACAGACTTTTAAACTTTCTGACTTCTTTATTATTGCATGATATTCCAGTTCTGATATATAACGCTCATTTCTTTTATTAACTAGTGAATTTTTACATTAAGCGATTGCGATCTTCCAGTCCTTTAAGTAATACTATAAAACGGTTAAATCATTTTACTTCAATTCTATTCAGTAAGGGGTGTTTACACTTAAATGAATGTGTATTAAGTTTAAAATAAAGGTATTTCAAATGTAGGCCTACATAAATAATTTATTCAGTTTTATTTCCTGGTTTATTTTTTTAATTACAATATTGTGTACTAGCATACTTTAAAACATGTACATTATATAATATAATAGAAGATAAACTTAATTCATTGCATTTTTATGCTATATTTTCCTTTGTTTTCTTACATCCCTCTCACTTCCTTGTTAGTAAATTGCGGGGCTCTGATGCCCGTCCTCGTCCCCGCAGACGCGCGCGCGTCTGATCCGCGCCTCCGCGCAGTATCGTGACGTCGCGTTTTAAAGCCTGAGGACCGCCGCTCGTCCAGACGCTCACAGGGCAGCGATGGAGGCGAGAGGGGGAGCGGCGAGCAGAAGCAGGTACACACGCATATAACACATGACTGTAAACGACATTAAAGTGCCATATGCTGCATCTTTAACGCGCTGCGTAACGCTACTGCAGTAGAGGCCACTGCCGTGTTCGGGTCTGTACAGTTCTCAAGGGAACCGAACTGTACTCAAGTGAGCTGTACTGTACTTTACCGTCGCATACTGTAGTCTACTGTACTTCATGTGTACTGTACTTTACTGTACATCAGAGCGCAGTTTAATGTGCGCATAGGTGTTCATGTACATTATTTCTATCAGTCCGATCACATCTGAGGAGATTTGTGCGTTGTTGCGCTGTGCTCAATTCTCCGTTTATTTAAATGAGAATACAAATGCCTTTTTAATCTTTGCACGTAGTTTGAAGTTATTTTTTATATACTGTCATTTATATTTTACACGTCAGTGTTTTTTTTGAGTTGTGTAGGATCAACTACATGGGATGAATGATGGGATTTGTCACTCTGTGGTAAAAGTGGCACATTTAGTGCTGCCACCTGCTGGCGATGCGGAGAACCGCAGTATAGATTTATACGGCCTGTATTTAGGAGAAGTGTTCATGATTTAAACGCTTTATTTGTGCTTCAAACTAAACTCTGACTGCTTGGCTTGTTGAGAACAGCTGTGTTTGTCGTTCATGGTCCAATATGAGGGAAAGTTCAAGTCATGTAGATGCAAAATATTGTACATTTATTAGGAGCTGTGTCATAACGCATATGATTCCTCCAGTGGCAACATACACTGTGGAAGAGTTTACGTTGAAAATACAAAGAAACAATTGTTTTGGTCGGAAAAGCAGGTTTGTAAACGATGTTAAGGAGCTGAATTCGCCAATTATCAAAGGGTTTTAAATTTTAAAAAATGATATGCGAATACAATTTAATGGCAAATCGAGTGACCAGCCATAGATAGCTGCGTGAAAAAGTCCTTTTCTTTTTTTGTAAGTGAGAAAGAAGGGAACAAGCTATATCTAAGTAAAATGGCATAGAGACTTGCAAAGTAGCTGCAAGCCAACAACTTACCATCATGCAAATCTTATGCTACATAAGTGATGCAACGATATGTAAATCTTTTGCCGATAACCGATGATTCTTTAACATTGGAAACCGATAACAGATATATTGGCTGATACACAGTATCTTAATATTAATATAACATTTTCTGAGTCTGAAACAAAAGGCAAAAAGTGGAGAACTGCTTTTATTTGAAAACATCGACTGCAGAAAACAAGGTAGCCATTGGTTCTCTTCTTTCCCCTGAAAATCATGCACCAAGCCTACTTTACACTAGTTAAAGATTATTTAACCTTCATCTTTTTATGTAATAAACAAATGACTATGTTCTTCCAAAACAACCCAGAAAAATGTTCACAGTAGCCACAAGTCTAACAGGTCTCAAGACAGAAAGCGTTCAGACAGCAGTCTGATTCAAACAATATTCTTTTGTTCCTATAATTCAACCAGTGACTTCATTTTTAACCCAGAGACAATTCTTTCATCATCACGCTCATGTCATTCCAAACCTAAATACATTGTTTGGGTGAACTGTTCCTTAAAACACTGCCCTGTAGACTTATGCAACCCAAACGCATTTCTATCTCCTCTCTGCTCGTATTCTCCAGATCTGACTTTAGTCGCCCTCGTGGCTACGTGCCTCCAGGCCAGACGCCCAAAGTGTGTGTCAGTAACATGATTGCATGTTAATTCCACATTAGTGTTTGTGAATGTGCTGATTGTAGTGATGGAGCGAGTGCGTTGGTTGGAGGGTGAGGTGAGGTGGGTGTTTGCTACGGGCTATAATTATCTGCTCTTCTGTGTCCTCCAGTCTTTTGTGTGTCTGCGCTTAAACCAAAGACCATGTGACAGTCACTCCTCAACCGGTTCCTTGCGAATCATTTACACAGGCAACTGGTTTTACAGATTTGCACCGAGAACATTTCCGTCGATTAAACCTGATACACATTTCAGATACGTATACTGATGCTCTGGCCTAGAAAATGTTGGAAAGTTTTGTTGAAGGATAGTCTGAAATGAATTGGTGATCACATTTGGATCTGCTCAGAAGTGACATCTATGGCGAAATATTCAATCGCTGTTTGCGTGGATCCATTCCACAAAGACCAGAAGAAAGCTGTATTACTCAGAAGTTGCTTTGATAGGGTGTCAACTTTATCTCTTTTTTTTAAAGAAACTATTCAAATGCAAATAAGACGGTATATACTAGCTGCGTTCACACCGCCAGCGACACCTAGCGACAGAGGGAACTAGTATAGAGCTATGACATAATATAATGATATGATGTGGATTGCATAGCTAAGATGATTTTAGATGAGGACCTAAGCAATCTGTGCAGTTTGAGACACTGTTGAGATCTTCGGTTGAATAAGAGAGGAGTGAGAAGATGCATCTGAGCTGAAGAGGATTTACACAAAAGTGTCTGTTGTTTGCGCCCCATTTCATCTCAAATCTCTCTATGAAACACAAAGATTTTTGTCCCTTATTTTGATGTCCTTTAAACAAATGAGAAAGAGAAAGCAGAGAAACAAGTCATCAATATTTATGGATTGCACGTTTAGTTAATATTTAAAGGCCTGTCCTGTCTCCTGATAAAAGACTGTGGTTTATGAGACCTTGATCGAATGATTTCGACTTTAGAGAAAAATGCTATTAAAAGTTATGTAAGTTATAGACTGCGTCTTTAGCCATTATAAAACATTAGCAGGGAACAAAACACTACAGTATCGTTATTATTTTAGAGTGAAACTGTTGCCTTGGAAATAAAACACTTCTGTCTGTTTTACTGACATCTTTAAGATGTTGCACAAGAATTAAAAGTAGGACAGGACACATTTAATCTATCTTGAAGGGGGTGTTACATCAAGAATAAAGCAGGCGGATGGATGGAACGGTAAAAATGTGATGGTTTGGAAAAAAAATCATTATTAATATTTGGTATCAAATAATTACTCTAATGACATCCAGAATATGATCAGGTATATACTGTACATTGTTTACTTGTGCATAATGACGTCTTCCACGGCAAGTGATGGGTGTGTGTGTATTGATTTCAGTGCGAAAAAACAAACCTGATTTTGTTTCAGAGCATTTTCTGCTGTTACACTATTGCGTGTACTATTATGTGTATAAATACAGTATATTATTATACGGTAACCTTTTATATACACTGAAAAAAATACTTTAAACTAACTTAATTACTTTACCACAATGGTAACCCCCCAAAAACATTAACATACCAGAATACCAGAGTATTAAACAATATCCCTGTTTAAGTTGTTCAAAATAATTGTGTTGTATGAACTTGATTTATTTAAGTATTTGATCGAATGGTTACTGTAGTACATTTTACAAAGATTTACAATGACAATGATAAGTTTAAATGTGGTTACTATGTTTTTACTACAAATTCTATAATTAAACAAGGTAACCATAGTTCAACATACTTTTTCCCACTACATTTCATTTATTCGTTTTTACGTTTACTGAATTTTAATACTTAAAGTCCCAGTGAAATAAAAAATGACAATGCCTATTTTTTCATGAAATGTTGCTGCGTTTATTATAAATAGTTCATCAATGTGCGTCATTCTCTTTTTAAAATTTGTGTGCCCTCATAATCTTCAGATCAAATCTGAAAATGACTATCCATCTTAGATGACGTGTGTTAGACGACTTGGGCGGAGCATCAGTTAACTCCTCCCCTGTTCAGTTTCAAAATCTATTCAAATCGCAGAAAAAGACGAAAGCCACTGCCACTCTTTTTCCTTACTCAAAATTCCATTTAACTCGGAAATTAGTCAAACTACAGAAGTAAAAACGATTGCAACATCCGGTTCACAGGGACTTTAAGTCCTTAAAAAAATCTATTACTTTCATACTTTTTTAATAGTTTAAATAGATTTGAGTGTATTTAAGTATTAAAGGTAAAAAAAGACATGTATTTATGAAATTTATTGGAGTCAAAAGTATGATATGAAGCAACATCCCCCCCCCAAAAGAACTGATAGAATACACATACTTAAAAATGTACTTGAGAGTAAAAATGCTACACTTACTGTATCTACTATAATATATTATTTAGGATTGAAAACAAATATATAATATTTTATATCATATTATATATCATATTTTAACAGAACTGTGGAAAAATGTAGCCCTTCACGTGTACCAGCAGGGTGTTACTGGACTGCTGAAACTTGACCAGTTGCTGCCGCAGCTCATACAGTCTTATAGTGGTATTTCAAGGTCAAATAACTTTATAGAGGTTAAACCGTGCACCGTGTCGCTAATGTACACTGCAGTCTGTACGTGACGGCCTCAGAATAACTGTTCCCGCGTATCTTTCACAGCACAGATGCATGAATGCCTGTCTGTAAGCAGAGATGAGGTGTGCACACTCCCCTGTGAATCCTGTTAATCTGATAATGACTTCAGACCGTACGAGTGATGCTGACTCCAGCTCGTGTTTCTGCTCCACCCCTGCACGGGGCTCCATCCTCCGACTCCGCACCCACGAGAGTGCTAATGTCTTCCCCAAGGAAGAGTTATTTGCTCAGAGGTTGCTCTTTTTGAGACCTGGTTCTCTGTGAAGTTTGTGGGAGTATCGACTTTGTCTCAGATGTTTCCCTATAAGGTTTTTCAGAAAGATAAAAACAGAAACAAAAGCAGCAAGAGTATAAAATGAAGGTGGATGACTTCATATTGAAACTGAAATACTGCACATACAGTATGCATACTACAAACAGCAGTATGTCAGTATGCTATTCTAGCCGCGGTTGGATCTTTCCTGAAACTCTAGACAGAATGAAGAACATATGAGATGCAGGACTAATTTCTCCTAAATTCTCCACTTGCTCACCATTTCCTCCAATTGGGGTGAAGGAGAAACAATTGAGACATTTGAGATGTCCTGTGTGATTTTTCTTTCCTAAGCCTTTGGACTCTGTAACTCACTGAGTGCTGGTGTTTCCTTTCAGTAAATCAAGGTTAAATGCTAAGTTAAATTTCAATCGAGGGCTTCTGTGTCCGTTTGAATGTTAATATGTAACCTGACGTATAGAAAGATGTGAAGATAGACTGTTTGATTTAGCAGTGGCTTTGTGTATCACACCCACAACTGGCAGCATGTATCCGGCTTATGGAGTTGGATGTCTATGATGTTACTCTGAAGTGTGCCTTTGTCAACGTCGCTGAGACTCATGACAAAACTTCGAGGGCTCGTGACGCAGGAAACCAGCACCGCAAGCCTTTGTTTGCATTTAGTGAACACCCAGCATCCTCTGTCTACATATTAACAACAATCATTACAGTAAAGCCAGCGAAGGAACATTGAATTATACCCTCGGGATGCGGGTTCACTTGCGTTCTCCTTCAGTGAATTTAAGATGTAATATCGGATGAAGAGAACTCTGTTAGCAGCAAAAACAAGACAGCTGATCCTAAATATTGTTCTTTACATTTTGAGTAACATTCAAATAGTTAACATTAAAGGGGTCATAGGTTGCGAAAACGTGTTTTTATGTGTCTTTGGTGTTTTATAAGTTGCCCCTGCATGTATTAGACACGTAAAATTGTGTCGGAGCAAAGGATGCTCACCCAGACCTGCCTGAAACGCCTCGTGTAACCACACCCCCACAAATCTACGTAAGTTCGTAGTATAATTTGACTAAGACTGTGCAAATGTATATGCAATTCCTGCCAAATATGGTAAGAGGCGTTACAATTCCGTCACACGCTTGTAATATTCGACCAATCACTACGCACGGGTAAACTGGACAATCAGAGCACACCTCGCTTTTCAGAGCAATGAGCTTTGTAAAAAATCTGTGCGTTTCAGAGAGGCGAAGCAAAGAGGAGATACAAACATGCACGATATGTGTAAAATACAGCGTTTTTTAACCTTAAATCGTGTATACACATCGAATTACATCTATTACAAACGATAATATTAGTTTTAGCTGTGTCATTAACCCTTTCAGAAACATGCGAGAACGGACTTTCTTTACACGCACTGATCTCTGAGAATCGGTAGTGATGATTCTGATGTTACAGCCCGAGAAAGAAAAAGGTGTTCATTTGATTTCTTAGTATTTGTGAGATAATTGACCAATTCTACTTGCATGTTATAGTGAGCATTGTTTGCAGTGATGTTCTCGTATAATGCTCGGAACATGTATCGCGTGTCCCTGAATAATATTTTCATAATCGTATGACACCTGTCACGTTTGCACAGAAGAGATAAAGATTCAAATACGATAACGCAGACGAGATTTCTAATGGGAAATTACCAAACTTAGAAGTAAATTTATGCAATAGATTTCTGAAAGTCTTCATTTACATTTAGTCATTAAGCAGACGCGTTTATCCAAAGCGACTTACAGAGAGTTCAGGGAGCAATAAGCGATATGCAGGGCCAGACGGAATCTGCTGACTTTTTTTGTTAATTCTGTGCAGAATTTCTTTCTCAATCTGCGGAATTCTGCGGAATAGTTTTTAAATTGTTTATAATGTGTTATAAGTTAAAAAAATGTTTTTAAATAAATGTGTTAAAAGATTTGAGAGAATGGGCCTTTAAACTTTACAAGTAAAATCAAGAATAACATTTATTTGAGGTGTACAATCAATCAATACAAATGTCATTGGTATAACTAGTTTTCTAAACAAAGCCATATGTCATTTATAGTATACATAACAAAAGAATGGAGGAAATATTTAATGTTAATTTCAGAATAGTCAGTTTGAAACGTAATTTAACAGAGAAAAACGTAGGTGTTTGCATCTGCTTTTTAGTGTTGAACTTTTCAATCAACATCATCGAGGGAACATGCGACAATCAGGTAATTACATAACAGTCTTATTAACATAAAATAAATAGTTGACCCAACAAATCTGAGGTTTGGGGCTCAAATCTCTGGTATTGAACTTGGCAATCAGCATCAAACACCATTATTGAATATAGACCTACTTGTTTATTTATAATATACATTTTACATGCAGAATTACATATTTTTATAATGATGATCATACATGTAAACTGTGTTCACAGCTTTAAACTCTGACGATCTCAGTCGTGTTTTTGACTACTTTAATGGATCTTTCAGTGATACTGTTTCAGCACATGAGATGAAGAAGAAAGGAATCAATGTGTAAAAAAACATAAGCGCTTTAACAAACTTGTTCGCTCATTGCATTGTTGTGTGTGAGTTTGCTGCGTCTGATTACACAGCGCTTCTTAAAGCCAATAATGTGTAGGCTAAGCTTGCGTTTATCAACAAAAACACGTGATGCAATACGAACACGACAACCATATCGTGTGGACATTTATATACACAGGCTGCTTAATAAGCTGAATTTTTACTTTTGCTTTGCGTGAGGCAAAATTCGCTTGTTCGAAACGATCACGATCTATAAGATTCGCTCGAGAAGTAGACTGTGGATGTCTTTGGAATCGATCACGCCATAAAATCATTAGATTGCAACACTAACAGTAGACTACTTGATGCGTACTCAATCAAATACACGGTACTATTCCGCGGAAATCCGGCGATATGTCATAAAGGAGCAATAATACAAAAGGTGCTAATACAAAGTTACTAGTTTCAACAAAAGCCAGAACAACACCTGTGGAGAGAAAGAGAGAGGGTTCGTTTTTTTCTCATTCTTTCTCACAGAAGAGATGGGTTTTAAGTCATTTTTGAATGCTGTGAGAGATGTGGTTGGCCGGACTGAGTTAGGAATGATGTCCTAACGTCATCATTTATGATGTCATAAGTGATGGTACGCTAAATGCAGGGGGTCTGTACAAAGCTTTTTTCACAACAAAGAAAATGTTGAGCGAACGTTGAGGTCAGACTTTTTATCAACTTTTGATCAACTTCTCGTTACATTAAGTAAAGATCATCTGTTTTCCTTCTAACCTGCCTCCTGTGGTTATCTGCCTGTTGGATTCACACAGCACCATAGAGCAGTGGTTTGATCCTTGGGGTTTCCAGCAACACACTCTGGGTTCATATCCCGGGTGTGACAGATAGATTTGTTTACGCATGGAGATATGTAAAGTTAATATACATGTAGTCAGTGCATGCACTTATATGGTTATCTATATGCACGTGCTTCATTGAACATGTACTGTAGTTGTCACTCTGTCTTTTGTTCCATTATTAAACTCATTATATATTCATCTTCAACTTTCTGAACCCGCAGAGCTGAAACCCTTCATTGGGTTTGGATTGTGTGTTGGGACTCTTGTTATGATGTGCAACTGTGACCGAGCTGAACTGAAATAGCTCTGGATCTCATGTCCTGCTAATGTAATTAGAAAGCGTTTGCATTGACTGATAACAGAAGAATGTGTTTCAGGCCGGAGCCTATTTCTGGAGCCGTCCGGCCTTTGGTGTCCTTGTCTTAGACCCAGTAAAACTTTTGGTCATCGGAGAGATTGCTTGCTTGTTTTTTTTTTGTTAGACAGTGTTTTTGCCCTCCCATAGCAGAATTGTAATGCTCAGATGTTGCTTTTTCATAGCTCAGGAGATTGTGTTTTACTTAAGTTTCAACTAAAATAGCTTAGAAGAAATACAAAGTAACATATGAGTTCTTATTGAGATCTTCAATAATGTTAACTTTTGATACGAGCTCAGTTGACACACTCATAAACTATAATGATGGAGATTTCTGACAATTTTTTCTTAGCAGAAATATCCGAGACCAAGGAAACTGAAGCAAGCAAATATTGATAACCAGGAAAAACAATAGCATTGCAAAGATCTCATCTTTGCTTTGTCTTTTCTTATTGGTTGAAACGAAAGTTCTAAGAGTTATGTAAAGATAAACCTTGACTAACTTTTGGCAATCTATAGATGTTTTAAAAATCCAGTCAGTGTTTACTTTCACAGATGTTCAAGACAAGCGCATTGCATTGTGGTACAAAGTATTCCACAGCGTCTGCTTTGTTTTTTTTTTACTGCTATATTGTTTTACACTATACTACGTTATACTTTACAGTACATGCACGTTTATGGAGCCGATGTTAGATAACGCGCTCTTCAGAGCAGTGTTACCTCGCTGGTGTGGGTGGACAAAAAAATGGTCCAGGGAAATGTAGAAAACGCACTAAAGATAAAACTATACTGTAATAATCCTTTAAAGTCTTTTAACGTAGAAGACATGATGGCAATAAATCATTTCAAGTGCTTTTTTTACCCGGCTGGGAATGTATTGTTCACCCCAATTCTGTCATCATCGGTTAAGATGAATATGACTCTTTCTTTAGTGAAACACAAAAGAAGATATTTTGAGAAAGGTCTCGGTGGTATTGTGTTCCACAGAAGTGAGAAAGACACAATGTTTGGAATGACATGAGGATGAATAAATGATCTCGCCAATGCTATCACGTATGAAGCTGACCTGAAAGTTCATGATGGTCAAAGCTGAAACAGAACCTTACCTTATAAATAATCTTAGCTCAGATATAAACATTGAATTGTTTTGTTATCCCTCTCTATATACAGTATGTAACTCCTGATCCGTGTCTGTTTGTCAATGAGTGACCCAAACACACCTTGTCTGAGGACGTTAACCTCCACGTACAGCTTACAAGAAGTGAGGTGAGGAACAGGGAGGGCTGAAGTGTCAAATCCCAGACAAAACTGAGAGAGAGAGTTTCTGAGGCAGGATTAGACGGAGCGGGTGGTTTTTGATCCCTGCGGCGCGTGAGAGCCAGCCGCGCACATTCAGGAATCATAGAGTTAAAAATAACTTTATTGCGGATCATGTTTTGGAAGGAGGGATCTGCTTCCCTTGCTAGGACAGCCTGCCATGCAGGGGCAGCACAGACTCGTGTGTGTGTGCGTTTGTGTGTGTGTTTGTGACAACACCAGCACGGCGAGAGAAGAAGAGAGATCAGTACACACGCTTGCACTCTTTCGACCCGTCCTGATGCCGTCTGTTCTGTCTTGTGCTCCAGATGAGCTGGTAGCTGTAACCTTGCTCCATGAATGCTATGAATGATTCTCTGGGTGAGACGCACACCTCTGGCAGCCACGGCGAGAGAGCGGCCATATTTCGGGGCGCGAGAGGCAGCGAGAACGTCGGGCCGACCTTGATCCCACTGCGTTCCCCCTTGCAGCCACCCAATGCTCATCACAATAAGACGTCTCCCGCGGCCTCCATGCTCTTCAAGGGAAATAGGTAAGACCTCTCTTCCTTCTTTCTGACCTGTTTATTGACTAAACTTTATTTTTTGTGTTTATGGGTTTGTGCACATGCAACCCCGGCTTTGCGGGACATAGATCTGGCTGCGTGGATACCGTACCGCGCTTCTCACGGGTTAATGGTTAACACATCCGCACATGCGACGGGTCGTCTCTCTACCTACGACGAATAGTGCTGCCTTTGTCTGCCTGAGAGGGGACCGTAGACTTTGTACTTGTAAACAGAAGAGGCCGGAGAAACTGGAATCAGACCAAGCACCTGTTACTGTCTGGCCCGGTCAGACAGCGAGACGGATCGCAGACAGGGGCCTCGGCACTAAAACTTTATATCTCGTCTGTTACGTGTTTGCGATACGGTAGCTCAGCTCTGGGGGTTTGGATTTCAATCACAAACAGGACTCTGTGTAAAGGGGTGTAACCTTTTTATTTGTGTCGCAAACAACTGTCATGGCCGCTGCGTGTCCGCATGTGTAGACACAAAAACAACCCTGCTGTGCTCATGTGTGTTTCTCTATACTGGATCACCAGTCTTGATTTGAGATGCACAAATATGAGAAAAAAATGACACTAAAATAATTTAATTGATGTCCAAAATGAAGTCCCAATTAGTTTCTAAAAACACAATTCTTATCCTGCGATGCATGGTTCATCTGTTTATACTATTCAATCAGGAAAATATATTTTGGTATATTTAAATTGAAACGTATTAAAAAAAAAATTTCACACGCTAATAACTGCACACAGTATGTGTGTGCTGTGAGCTACAGTAACTGGCTCGGCCATTCATAAACAACGTGATTTTCCATCCCGCAGTGATACTTTACCACTGTTTTTCTATGTAAACGCGCTAGACGGATGGGTTTCAACATTCGCCCGCACTAGTATTTACAGCGGTTCGTGCTGCCAGGCGCTGAACTGACTGAACCACAAGTACAGTATAGCAACTGCAAGTTAACATTACGTTATTTACGCATATTCCGTATATCTGCTTCTGAAATGAGAGAAAAAGTTGTTCGGGACTTGACTTCCTACCTCGAGACCTTGGATCATTGGAAGATGGGCGTTGATGAAGGCAATCGTGCAGGAACACCCTCCCATGAAGAAAACTCCGCCCTCGCACTGTTCTTCGTGACAGGAAGTGATGAAAAGTCGATTCGAGGAGGGGAGGAGGTCAACGATTTCAATTAAAGATTATGAGGGCGCTTGCCTTTTTAGATAATGAAGTGCACAGATAAGTCGCTATAAAAAACACTACATAACAATATTCCATAATTTTTTTATTTCGTGCCGTGTTTAATGGTCAGATTTTGCTGAAGCAGCACGTTTATTTTGGTTGAATTTAGTTTTTGTTGAATCCGTCACATCTCATTTTTGTTTACTCTTGATGCTGATTGGCTGATTTGCTCTGTGGTTTCTGCATGCTGCCAGCCATCACCCCATATTTGTCTTCACCGAATGGGAAAATAAAAGGAGTCTCTCTATCTCTCGCCACCCCTCTCTCGCTCGTTCTCACTCTGTTCTGTTCCATTTTCTTCAGGCTTCTCAAATATCCATTCCCTCGCTAGGTTGGGTGTGCCAGCTGAGATAGAGCGTACACACAAACACACACATTCATGGGAACTTGCTATAGACTTCTGTTGTTTTTATACAGACCTAATGTCTACCGCTAACCACACACAAAAACCTTTTTTTTTGCTATTTTAGATGTCCAGATAAGCCACTTTAATATGTTTAGAATCAGTTTTTATAGTTGGTCCATACGAGGATAGGCAAACAAAACCTGCTGTCTTTATTAACACCCGTAGACTTATAAGGAAAATTGTGATTTATTTTTTATTTTAATATCATAAAAATGTAGGTAGCATAAATGTGTTTTTTAATGCACTACAGTAATATGATATTTTTAAAGCGAATTTGTGTCAAATTGTCACAATTAGAATTGCATCAGAAAAAAAACATAATAGGCCAGGATAGGCTACGTTTTATTAAAGAACATAACTATATATATATTACATTTTTTTATATTATGTATTTCTTTGGATTTTGACTTGAACTATCACCCAGGCATGTTCCAGACATCTCTCCAAGCGAATTATAAATAAGCACATGATCACATCAGACTGTTGCTCCTCTCTTTACACGGACTCTCCGGGGACCCTTCAGGTACAGCCGATGAGGTCATTGCTACAGTAACCGAACACTCCAGTGTTGCCTTGGAGACAGAAGTTCAGTCATCTGCTCCATCATTAGAATGACATCAGCCTCTGTCTGTGCCTGCCGTCTTACACAGCTGCTTGGAGAACATCCGCTTTATGTCTCATTACTCTGCAACCATCATTATGTGTCTCGCATACAAAATATGTTTTTTCTAAGAGTTTTCCCGGAGGAGGTCGGGTAAATTTGTAATTTGCAGAGATACTTATCTCTATTTCACTGTTATGTGTCTCTCTTTTCTTCAGGAAATGCAAAGAGGGGATAGAAACGCAAATGGTACCCGTCCCAAATCCCTTTCCAGAGCTGCTGCCGTCCGCTGTCTCCTTAGTGTCTGAGTGTCTTTTACCCTGGACCAAAAACAGTGCGACTCAGGTGAGACACGCTTCCGTGTTTTACTCCACTTTCTTTTATTTCAAAGTTTCTTTTTTCTGTCTGCTGTCTACATAGGGTGCTAACCTCTAAGAGAGGTTAGCACCCTATGTACAGTACAATATGAGTGTGTGTCAAGTATTTCTTTAGATTGAAGGATTGATGACATGGTTTAGCATTAGATCTGTTGACTGATGGATTGTTCTTGGATGTCTGTTTGCGGCTATTTGTTTAAAATATCTACGGGCCAAAACACACTTTCAACACCATCTCATTTAATGTTTCATCATAGTTTCGCTCCAGACGCCATTTGTGATCTAAACAGATCTAGACAGAGACAGTATTTCTTTGTACGTCAGGATCCAATGAGTAACTGTAACAATTGAAACAAGTTTTTCTTATTTTTTATGAAAGGGTGTCATGAAATATTGAACAGTTTCAGAGTCTGACATACTGTAGAGTTGAAGGCAGAAAAGACAGACTGAATGTGAGCGCTGTTAAAACAGAGAGACGTTGAACCGGTTTGGCCAGAATGGAAGGGAACAGGCACATAGGAAAGAACTGCTGTGTCAGCCTTCTTCTATCCTTAATGTAGTTCCCAGTCCAGTACTAGAACAGGGAAAAAGCGTGAAACAGTGAGTGTGTGTCTGTACTTGTATATTTCAAACTTGGCTCGACCAGACAGTCAGATAGATAGATGGGTGAAAGCTCTTGAAATAAATGACAGTCAGGAATGTTTGATGGATGGTTGTGGGATATGAGGCCATTTGAGTTTTCTCTATGGGATATCTTAAACGGAAAATGTACCTAGTAAAAAATCTGTCATCATTTATTCACCCTCATGTGGTTGTAAACCTGAATCTGAATCGTCTGTTGAACACAAAAGAAAAGAAGATATTAAGAGAAATGTCTCAGCGGTTTTGTGTTCATGCAACGGAAGTCATTGAGGGTCAGTGTTGTTCAAAATATCTTCTTTTGTGATCTGGAGAAGAAAGAAAACAGGTTTGGAATGACATGATGATGAGTAAATGAGAGAATCTTGGGACCCTTGAGGTTGGATCAGTAAGAGAAGATAAGGTACGACTCACTTTATCAGAACAAGCTGAAGGTGTTTAGCATAGCCACGGGAACGTACTGTATTTTGAGCTGGGGTGCTGTATTATTTTTTGGCCAGGGCTGAAGAGAGGTTTGAATTTTATCGTGGGGTTGCGCAACATTTATAAAATTCACGCAAATCTAGACTTAAGAATGCGGAAAATTCCCACATCGTTTGCAATTGAATTATCTCTGATCACATAATGAAATAAACCCACTGCGCGAACCATCTGAACATGTCTACAAAATACGTTTTCAATCTTTCGCTGAGCCCTGTTGCCTAATTGTTGAAAACCAAGTGTTTAATCTCTTAAATTACTGTTGCATTTTATATCTTAACCTCAAAGGCTGCTTTACTTTTTTTAATCAAATACACAAATATCGTGATATATGTTATATATCAGTTTACGAATGTTTAAGTTGTGCTGAATTGTGAAAAGCTTCAGATGTATTTTGGTGATCATCTTGGTGCATTGTGCGTCATGCAAGATGAGAAGTGCTGCGATCATGTTATGTAGTCTCTTATCAGTCCTTCGTGAGAACTCTATCTAAAAGCGCTTTTCCTTTCAGAACTTATATAAGCAACGCCATCTGCTTGCATTGCTGGTTTGGGAAAACGTAGACCCCCGTGGATCTTATTATATGACAAATATATGCTATGAACGACTATCCAGAACAGCTTTGACCTGCAAGATCTGCAAATTACAGCATATTCAGATCCTGCCATCGTAATGTGGCTTTCCAGCTTGCCATTATGGGGGCCTTCATTATATTCGAGGCGGGCAGTAATGATCCCTCGCTCTCATATCTGAGGATAGCAATTATGGCCTCTACACACACAGCCTACGAGGCCAAGGGAGGGAAATCAGGAGGGGGATTACAGAGACGTGCCATCAAAACCTTTTTGCTGTGCTAGTTTTTGCAGTTTGTCGAGTCAGGAGGGCAGACTCTGACCCAGACCGAGCCTTTCGCGGAGGTGACGGTCGAGGGCCGGGAGGCGTCAGGGATTACACGCGTGTGTGTGTGTGAGATGAAATTACAGACTTCAGATCGCAGAGGAATATGCGTGACATAAAGTTGCCGGTTGAGTTTTCATTTAATGCCAGTGGTAATTGTATGATTCAGAAATGTTGCGGTTAATCAGGTTGTTTTGTTCGCTGTAAATGGCGCCTGATTGTGTTGATCTTCTCTTTTCAGAGGAGTGAAGTCCTCTCAGGATACAATCCAGGTCTTGTTACCTGATGCTTTGTGAAACGCGCCCCGGGCTTCACTTCACTGCTGTATTGTAATTCTCCAGTGCCGGGCCTGCGCTTGTTGAAGGCCGCTGATGGGATTATGGGGGATTTGCTGTTATTTTTGGATGATTTAGAGGAGGGGAATATTTAAGATTCAGATGCGAAAGCGAAACGGTGTCTGGGGCGACCTCCAGCGCTCTTCATAGATGTTCTTTGTGGGTTTCTGGACAAACCCTGCTTTTAAAACGTTACTGAGAACTAAAGTACATTTTACTATAATATAATAATAACTGCACTTTGTTTATATGTACTAAAATATTCTGTGTTAACTATAGTGAATTGGTAAACTGTATTAAATACTCTAGTGTACTTTAGAATTTACTATAGTAAGCTGTGGTAAATTCAAGTATACTGAAGTATAATATAAAAAATGTGTACGCTTGGTTAATGCACACTACAGTATTCTGTAGTATTGACACTAGTGAATTGGTAACATTTAGTTAATAGTATAGTAGACTTTAGTATTTACTTTCGTAAACTGTGGTAAATTGAAGCATACTACACTAGTATAAAAATGGTAAATACTGTAGTAGACTATAGAATTTACTATAGCAAATAATATTTCATAATAATTACTTCATGTTGTTGGTGTATTCTACAGTATTCAGTTGGATTAACAATAGTATATTGGTAAACTGTAGTAAATAATATAGTAGACTATAGAATTGACTATAGTAAATTGTACTATACTGTAATATATTATAAATATGAATACACTATATTCTACAGTATTATGTAGGAGTATAACTGCAATAAACATTTAATATTTACTATAGTAAGGTTTTAAAATGGTATAGTATCTTGAAATTATATTGCAGTTTGATATAGTGAATACCAAAGTATTCTACAATATATTTTCATGTGGCCTGTTTGTTTGGATAATTCATGTAAATCTTTGAAAATTACGGTTCATTCAGAATTTCTTCAGTAAAAGTTACTGTTACTAGTAAGTAAACCCATATAGAAATGGTGGCCAAATGATCTAACTTTAATTTGTGTACAAATAATCGTTTAAAAATCCTTTATAAAGTGTGAATTAAGGTAGATTGGGGCATTTCTCCAAAAGTGTACATTTATATAATTGTACGTACACACAAATACATCATATACATATTTATTTTTCATGTTGTACTATTAAAATATTGCTGTTCATGAAAGTTCACTCTTAAGGGGCGTGAAGTGGGCAGCAGTAACTGAGGGGGCGAGGCTGAAAGGGTTTAATTCCGCATCAGGGTGATTTGTGTGACAGGTCTTTCAGCAGTCATTGCTTCAAGCAGGACAAAAGGTGAACGTTTGCACTCACAGCTGTTCGTCTGACAGTACGTCTGAGTCACACGGTCAGCGTGCAGAAAGCCATGACATCATTGCCCTGCATCCCCCACTGCCCTTACACTCGACTGAATAGATGTAGAGAGACCAGCTGAAGTGTTGCATCATTGTTCCACCCGCCCGTCTCCCCACTCGCCATTAAAACTTGTTTTGTTTTTTTGAATAAGTACTGCGTTTTTAGCACAAGAGACACTGACAGTAGTTGCGTGTGGTCAGATGTAGGACTTAAATCTCAAATTCATGCGTCAATGTGAAAGACTCCTGAACCTGTTTTGCCTTTAGGAAAGAAAATTGAGAGTATTATAGAGTATTATCATTTTTCTTTGATAAATGAGCAGCTTTAGAATGACATTTGGTGTCTGTGACTGTCATTGAGATCAACAAGAGGGCAGTGTTGCCCCGATATAAGATCCACAAGGATTTCAAGTTTTATTCACAAACATTCCTACCTGTAAATATTCACATGTAGGTTGAATCGTGCCTTCCGTATCTTGCTTTTTCTTTTACCAGCGGAGTCTGAAACGCCCAGAGGTCCTGACCATTGTCGTGGCTTTGTTTAACACGGTCTTTAAAAGCTATTTTAGTCGTGAGAAAGCACTTCTCCCAGCCCTTGTGCTTGCAGTGTCATGGTACATTTACATGACAAAGACCCAGAGAGTGAGAAGTGCTGTCTCAGAGCTCAGTAACCTCTCCCAGACTCCAGCCCTGATCCGCTTTCACGCTTCACTACATCCATATGCACTTAAACGGTTTTATATACCTCACCATATAATTCTTCTGTAAGACAATGATGGGTTAGTCCTTTTTATGTGAACTGCTGGTTTGCGAGACAAAATAGACGTATTTAACGTCCCAGTGAATTAAATATTGCAGCGTTTAGTTCAAATATTTTATCAATGTGGGTTATTCTCTTTTTTTTAATTTTTTTATGCCTTCACAATCTTCACTTAAAATTTTAAAATCTTAGGAAATGTTTAATATGTTAATGTTATATGTTCATCTCCATATATTTTTTTTAATGGAAATAATTAATAATTGAAAAGAGATGCTCGAACACAAGAGGAGGTGCAGCCAAAAATACAAAAATCATACTACATGGAAAAAAATGGTGCACCACTTTCTCTCTAGAAATGAGAATGAAACTAAAAATTATATTCATTTTAACTAATAAAGTTTAATTATTTTTTGCTAGAAAGAGTGAGTGTTGTCCCATTTTTCCATGCAATATTTCATAAGAAAGAAGTCATATTTACATTTACATTTAGTCATTTAGCAGACGCTTTTATCCAAAGCGACTTACAGATGAGGAAACATTGGAAGCAATTATAACAACATAGTCAACAAAATACATAAGTGCATCAAACTAGTCCATTAAAGCCTAGCACAGTATAAAAAGCTAAGAATAGTGAGGTTAGGACTACTTGTAGTTTTATATCTATGTTTTTTATATCTTTGCTATAGGACGAACACTGTCAATCCACCTGGGTACATTTCAGTAAAATTATGTATATTAATAATTGAACACTGCAAAGTTGGTATTGTAGGTTTTTATATGATACGATTTAATAGTTCCGTATTGATAATAAAAATCACCTTCCACTTTGTTTTTAAGTAAAACAGAAGCTGAACGTTGTACTATATTTTAGGAATGAGAAAAACAATAAAGGATTAAATAACATTATAACGCTCTTGTTCGGAGAAACGCTAGACAGGCGAAAATAATCCAATAGAATAGATTTTAGTTATCCAATACGAAGAATAACACAAGGGAAGCCACAAGCTACAATACCGGACAACAAGTGCAAGTTGGGGGTGGGTATTTAAAGAGCTCAGTGATGTGCATTAGACGCGGGTGTATTCAATGATGGATGACAGGTGCGAAGGCCGATGGGAAGTGTAGTCCCTAGTTGACAAGTGACCGTGACAAACATAGAAGTGAGTAAATAATGACATGATTGTTTTTGGAAGAACTTCAATGTAGTCATCATCAAGCTCTGTTGCATGTATTTATGGGATCTGTCGATTAAAGAATTCCTTTTGCATTACAGACCACAGGCAATTTGTCTTATCTCAGTGTCTGGACTCTCACGTCTCTTATCGCTGTAAGAGTTAAGAAGCCACTCCAGTTGGTATCGTCTTCGAGCGATTGTGTCCGTCTAAACCGCGGCCGGGCAAATAACAGCTTCATTCAGCACAACCCAACACAACACAACCCAAGCCTATTTTAGCTCAAGGTCTGGGGGTTCCTTGTTTCCCCCGACACTGACTTGGAACACGCTGTTATATTTCAAGGCGACGGACAAGGTATTATTAGCTGTAAATTGCTATCGCTCCCTCTCCGCACCACCGCTTTGGCCTTGCTTTATTTGCCGAGCTGGCTAAATTCGTGCTCCCAAGACAGAATATCCACCCCTCCTTTCTCTGTCGAAACGCAAACAGTGTGCAACGTGTCTTCTCGGCTAGTCGTGCTCTAGCGATCTGTACTTCCCCTTTCACATGTCGCACATCCAGGAGAGTAACGTTCACATGTAAATGAGACATTTGGCTTCGGCGTGACAGAAACAAAGCACGCTGTGAGAAACTTCTCCTGTGTGCTTGCACACGCTTGGCCTTGTTCGTGAACCACAAACAGAAGGATTTGCTGTGTTCATTTTTTTGGTGAAACATACTTTCTTCTCACGTTTTTATCAGTGAGACCAAGTGAGTCTACACCTAGAAGTACAGACGTAACATTTTATTAATTATTAGTGTCGTTGAAGTGTCATGAAGTGTACACTTCTTGTAATTTTGTAAATGCAGGTTTTCAGACTAAACTTACAAAAACAAGTGTACTTCGTTTAATTTGATTAAGTATACTTGCGTAAAATTAAAAATATATGAAGTATCCTTTATGTAGTACATATAGATATAAGTATACTGACATCAGTGTGCTGGTAGTATATTGTAAGTGTACTATTTCAATACTTCTTTTGACTAAATTGGCTCACTTTTTAGTTATAAATAAAAGTATACTAGTAGTAAACTTTGGTTCACTTAAAAGTGAACCGTAGGTATACTTTTAATTTACTAGTTCAATACTTGAAGCATATCTTTGTTGTATGAAAGAACACTTTGAAGTATACTCTCAGCAAACCTTTAGTTAAATAGTTTTTATACTTCAAGTATACATCACCCTTATGGTTGACTACTTATTTGGCTTTCTTCCCCTTATTTTTATAAGATTGTAAGAGTAAACTTAGAACATTTCATTTGATTTTCAAGTGTTTCTCAAGCTAAGTATTGAGAACAGGTATAGGCTGAACATACTCAGACTTCTCTGTCTGTATATGTCAAGTGTAATTTGAAGTATATTTCTGGGAAGCAGACTGAAAGTATAGTAATAGTACACTTGAATAGACTTCTTTTCTGTCAGGGTAGATTTGTGTTCTTGAGTCTCTCGATCACGTACCTCACGGTTGAGAGCAGGACGGGTACCGCAGGATGTATGTGACTACTTAGTGAAACAGAATCCCACTGCACTTTGGAGTCTGACCTCACCACGATCCCTCCGCTGCCACCGGGGAGCCAGAGATTTTCCTCACTAAACACTTCTCAGCTCTGCTGAAATAATCCACTTGCACAAGTTCATGTCGTGGTGTGGATTCTAAGGATCGGCATCATGTCTTAGTTAGTAGTATCATTTGCTTTCCCATACTAAGGGTTTCATTGAATTAATAAAAGGTTAAATATGAGGTCAGTTCTTTAACCTTTGGAATACGTATGTGACCTGTGTCAAATCACGTGCAAATCTCTTGAACTGAACGCGAGTTTTCAAAATGACGCTTGGCATTATTTTGGTTCTTCAAGAGTCGACAGAATGATAAAAAATACAGACAAACAGTGTGTAAATACTAGGCTGCTTTAAGTTCTCTTTAAGGGTTTCTGATGTAGGTTGGTTAGAAAATATTAGTTGAGAAAAGTATGTCATATTACATGAGATGGACATGCCATTGAAAGAGGGAGACGAAGGGTTAAAAAATGGAGAGAGATTGTCATCAGACAGACACATGGTCTGCAGACGTGCTGGCGTACACATCAGATCATGACTCAGAGGGAATGTCTGCAGCGGAGGAGATGTCTGTCCTGCTCCGGACACCCGGCCTCCATCCCACAACTCCCGTACAGAACAAATCTCAACTGGGATTAGCTGTTTTACCCTCTTTTTACCATGCTCTTTGCACTATATCAGTAATATTCCTTAAAACATTCTGCTTTGGGTGTTCTCTAAAAGCAAGTTTTAAACGTATTTGAACAACTCATTTCAACCTGCTTGATGTGCAAACTGCTGAGAAACTTTGGCCTTTAAAAACATTGTGGTTCTTACGGAAATTTCAGATTAAAAATTGACAATATCGACTTGATTTGATTGAAGGTTTATTGCTGGAAATGTATCCGATGATAATAGTTGGACATTCAGTTGTCTTGGTTATCTGGTTAAATTGAACCATTTATGTTTCTACACTGCACAGGGATGAAGGAAACAGATTTACATTGCTACTGTATATATTATTTGAATAATAATTCCTTTAATGTTACGACCCTTCTTTTCATAAGTGTATAATGTCTCTGAGACGATATGGGGGTGTGTGTGTTTGGATGTCTAGATGCGTGTGTCTTTAAGCATTGGCCGTTTGTTTGACTCTCAAAA